>NC_068435.1:43166410-43193910 GCF_023373465.1 Oncorhynchus keta | reverse complement strand
TTCCAGCTTTCACGAAAGACGGCCTTGGTCTGTAGCCCGCGAGCTACTGCATATTGCGCCTAAAATATTGTTTTATGTCTGTGACACTTGATGATCTTCAGCACACACTTCACACTGTCACTCACAACAGTAGAAGACACACCATCGGTGCTTGTGGTAAACGTGTCGTAGCTGATCTGTTCCGGGGGGGGGGGGTACATTCCATAGAGATTGTTGTGACGGTTAGATTTCCAGTAACGACTACAGGCTTTACGTTCATGTTTTCCGGAAATAATACAAATCTAAATCTAAAAGGATTTTTTTTGTGTCATTTTTTCAGCAGTACTGTTGGCTTTGAGATGAAGACGTATTAATGTTGACAAGGTGCCTGATAACTTCTCTCCTGGTTTTTTTATTTTTGGAGAGCGTGAAAGTACTTCTGCCGGAGTCGGTAATGTTCTATCGACACTGATCTAAAGTCAGTTTTGTGGTGTTCTCTTGTTATTATTTGGAGATGGTAAACTGATCCTAGATTTGCCCCTATGGGAAACTTCTACCCAGTGCCCTTCTGATAGACAGTCCTGTTCCAGATCTGAATTCATGATATGCTGTAGTAGCGATGACTGTGCCGCCTTGGACCGTATATGCCTTGGTATTTTGGTGTGTGTGTGTATATTTGATGTTTTCCTGTCAGTTGTCTCAGGTTTGTATGCGTTTTTATTTCTGCACACAGTATACATGGTCCCAGTTCCCAAACGTTCTAACTGGTCTGTAAAAGAGGTAAGATGATGTTGCCCTTTTGGCCTAGACTGATCTATGGTTAGTTTTGCTGTTCCTACGAGGATCTTCTATCTAATGCCTTGCAAAGCCGTAAGACCTTGGCTCCTAATAAAAAAGCTGTTTTTTTTTTTCTTATGCAATCTTTTCCTTTGATAATATTGCCTTGTGCTACTCTGCTTTAGCTGGAAGGCTTTGATATATTTGTTATATTGTGTGAAGAATCTTGGTTAAAATGTCATTGTGGAAATGCTGTACCAGGCTTTTATACTATCAATCAATTTATTGATGTTCATTCTGATGTTTTCATGCAATTTATTATACAGAAGTAGTAGATAAAAAATGAGGAATTAAAAGAGGAATTATTGTTTTCATGAAATAAAAGTTATAATTTGAAATGAATCCTGGTAGTTTTTTGGCAAACCTTCAATGTTCCTCACCCTCACAAAATCCCTGTGTCTGTGACGCCTACCGTTTGGTGAAACTGAGAATGGTGAAACTGAGAAGACATTGTCCTTTTGCGTTTTGACGCAGTCTTTACCTGATGATCATGTTATCCAGCGAGAGCATTTGTGCTGAACCCACTACGATGTTTCCGATGCTCATGGTCATGTTGCTGCAGTTTGTTGGAGGGAGGTTCTGAGATGTGTGCAGGATGACAAGGGACTGTGTAGTATTGGTGGGAAAAAACATTGTGTGGGTGCCCATGATGCTGGCGATCAGAAGTGCCCAGTGCGAGAGAGACAGGTTCAGGTTGCCAGGGTCAGAGTAGAACAGAAGGTGTCGTGTGCTGAGGCAGAGAAGAGAGTAGAGGACGATGGGTCAGGTGTAAGTAGTAGGCCTATGCCAATATTATGAATTTGTGCTTCAGTAAGGTTGACTTGTTAGCATTCATTGCCATGGTTATAAACGGTACTGTATCATTTGAGTCATTTAGCAGACACACTTATCCCGAGTGACTAAGTTGGTGCATTCATGTTGAGATAGCTAGGTGGGGACAATCACATATCATATGCACAGTAAGTACACTTTTCCTCCAAGTAGCTATCAGCAAAGTAAGAAAGGGGGGGTGGTGGGGGATTATTTAAGATACTCTTTGAAGAGGTAGTGCTTTCGGGAAGCTGGACAGCGACTCTGCCGTCCTATCTTCAGGGGGAAGCTGGACAGCGACTCTGCCGTCCTATCTTCAGGGGGAAGCTGGGCAGCGACTCTGCCGTCCTATCTTCAGGGGGAAGCTGGGCAGCGACTCTGCCGTCCTATCTTCAGGGGGAAGCTGGACAGCGACTCTGCCGTCCTATCTTCAGGGGGAAGCTGGACAGCGACTCTGCACAGCGACTCTGCCGTCCCATCTTCAGGGGGAAGCTGGGCAGCGACTCTGCCGTCCTATCTTCAGGGGGAAGCTGGGCAGCGACTCTGCCGTCCTATCTTCAGGGGGAAGCTGGGCAGCGACTCTGCCGTCCTATCTTCAGGGGGAAGCTGGGCAGCGACTCTGCCGTCCTATCTTCAGGGGGAAGCTGGGCAGCGACTCTGCCGTCCTATCTTCAGGGGGAAGCTGGGCAGCGACTCTGCCGTCCTATCTTCAGGGGGAAGCTGGGCAGCGACTCTGCCGTCCTATCTTCAGGGGGAAGCTGGGCAGCGACTCTGCCGTCCTATCTTCAGGGGGAAGCTGGGCAGCGACTCTGCCGTCCTATCTTCAGGGGGAAGCTGGGCAGCGACTCTGCCGTCCTATCTTCAGGGGGAAGCTGGGCAGCGACTCTGCCGTCCTATCTTCAGGGGGAAGCTGGGCAGCGACTCTGCCGTCCTATCTTCAGGGGAAGCTGGGCAGCGACTCTGCCGTCCTATCTTCAGGGGAAGCTGGGCAGCGACTCTGCCGTCCTATCTTCAGGGGGAAGCTGGGCAGCGACTCTGCCGTCCTATCTTCAGGGGGAAGCTGGGCAGCGACTCTGCCGTCCTATCTTCAGGGGGAAGCTGGGCAGCGACTCTGCCGTCCTATCTTCAGGGGGAAGCTGGGCAGCGACTCTGCCGTCCTATCTTCAGGGGGAAGCTGGTTCAACCACCACCACATTGGGGTGCCGGGACAGAAAATAGATGTGGTTGCAGAGAAGCACTTGGGTGTACGAGGTTTTACTGCAGAGTTACAAGGTGTGTTGAACAAAAGGGATCAGTTAGGGTCAAAATCAAATCAAATAGTTTTAGTCACATACGTAAATTCAGCAAAAAAAAGAAATGTCCCTTTTTCAAGACCCTGTCTTTCAAAGATAATTTCACAGATCTTCATTGTAAAGGGTTTAAACACTGTTTCCCATGCTTGTTCAATGAACCATAAACAATTATTGAAGATGCACCTGTGGAGCGGTTGTTAAGACACTAACAACTTACAGACGGTAGACAATTAAGGTCACAGTTATGAAAACTTAGGACACTAAAGAGGCCTTTCTACTGACTCTGAAAAACACCAAAAGAAAGATGCCCAGGGTCCCTGCTCATCTGTGTGAATGTGCCTTAGGCATGCTGCAAGGAGGCATGAGGACTGCAAATGTGTCCAGGGCAATAAATTGCAATGTCAGTACTGTGAGATGCCGAAGACAACGCTACAGGGAGACAGGATGGACAGCTGATCATCCTCGCAGTGGCAGACCACGTGTAACAACACCTGCACAGGATCGGTACATCTGAACATCATATCTTTGGGACAAGTACAGGATGGCATCAACAACTACCCGAGTTACACCATGAATGCACAATCCCTCCATCAGTGCTCAGACAGTCTGCAATTGGCTGAGAGTGGCTGGACTGAGGGCTTGTAGGCCTGTTGTAAGGCAGGTCCTCACCAGCAACAAGGTCGCCTACAAACCTACCGTCGCTGGACCAAACAAGACTGACAAAAAGTGCTCTTCACTGACAAGTCGCGGTTTTGTCTCACCAGGGGTGATGGGTCAGATTTGCGTTTATCGTCGAAGGAATGAGCTTTACACTGAGGCCTGTACTCTGGAACGGGATCAATTTGGAGGTGGAGGGTCCGTCATGATCTGGGGCGGTGTGTCACAGCATCATCAGCCTGAGCTTGTTGTCAATGCAGGCAATCTCAACACTGTGCGTTACAGGGAAGACCTCCCTCATGTTGTACCCTTCATGCAGGCTCATCAAGACATGACCAGCATGACAGTGCCACCAGCCACACTTGTTCTGTGTGTGATTTCCTGCAAGACAGGAATGTCAGTGTTCTGCCATGGCCAGCGAAGAGCCCAGATCTCAATCCCATTGAGCATGTCTGGGACCTGTCGGATTGGAGGGTGAGGGCTAGGGCCATTCCCCCCAGAAATGTCCAGGAACTTGCAGGTGCCTTGGTGGAAGAGTGAGGTAACATCGCACAGCAAGAACTGGCAAATCAGGTGCAGTCCATGAGGAGGAGATGCACTGCAGTATTTAATGCAGCTGGTGGCCACACCAGATACTTACTGTTACTTTTGATTTTGACCCCCCCCCCCTTTGTTCAGGGACACATTATTCCATTTCTGTTAGTCACATGTCTGTGGAACCTGTTTAGTTTATGTCTCAGTTGTTGAATCTTGTTATGTTCATACAAATATTTACATACGTTAAGTTTGCTGAAAATAAGCGCAGTTGACAGTGAGAGGACGTTTCTTTTTTGCTGAGTTTATTTAGAAGATGTTATTGCGGGTGAAGCGAAATGCTTGTTTTCCTAGCTCCAGCAGTGCAGCAGTATCTAATCATTCACAACAATACACAAATCTAAAAGTAAATGAATGGAATTAAGAAATATATTCATATTAGGACGAGCAATGTCATAGTGGCATTGACTGAAATACAGTAGAATAGAATACAATATATACATATGAGATGAGTAAAGCAGTATGTAAGCATTATTCAAGTGACTAGTGCTCCATTATTATAGTGGCCAGTGATTTCATGTCTATGTACATAGGGCAGCAGCCTCTAATGTGCAGGGTTGAGTAGCTGGGTGGTACTTGGCTAGTGATGGCTATTTAACAGTCTGATGGTCTTGAGATGGAAGCTGTTTTTCAGTCTCTCTGTCCCTGCTTTGATGCACCTGTACTGACTTCGCCTTCTGGATGATAGTGGGGTGAACAGGCAGTGGCTCGGGTGGTTGATGTCCTTGATGATCTTTTTGGCCTTCCTGTGACATCGGTGCTATAGGTGTCCTGGAGGGCAGGCATTGTGCCCTGGTGATGCGTTACGCAGACCCTTCCACCCTCTGGATAGCCCTGTGTTTGCAGGCGGTGCTGTTGCCGTACCAGGTGGTGATACATCCCGACAGGATGCTCTCAATTGTGCATCTGTAAAGGTTTCTGAGGGTCTTAGGGGCCAAGCCACATTTCTTCAGCCTCCTGAGGTTGAAGAGGAGCTGTTGTGCCTACTTGTGCCTACATACTGTACTGACAAGTGCCTACTTCACCATACTGTCTGTGTGGGTGGACCATTTCAGATTGTCAGTGATGTGTAAAAATAAAATATATATATTTTTTAAATAATGTAGGAGGAATGGGATGGTGATTTGTATCTTTATGAAATAGTGGTGTATTCGGTGTAGGATTCGTTTTTCTTTTCCTTTTTCACTTTCCTTTTTTATGTTTGTATCACAAAATGTAACGTGATTGACTACACACTACCGCACAATAGGTGGCGGCATGCACAAACAAAATGTGTGAACGCCATAATGCCGAAGAAGAAGAAGAAGAACAACAACAACAACAGCAGCAGCAGCAACAGCAGCAGCAGCAGCAACTGCGCCGACCCAGCTGACTGTTGACAGGCCCGCACGGCGCATGTCTGCTACGCTGTGCTCCAATCCACTCACTGCACCACAGATATAACAATGAGACAGATATTTCACTGAATGTTTAAATGTGAAGCATCCGCTTGGCCTTTCCACTCACTACCAATATGGTAGTGACAGGAAGCACACTTGCGAGCAGTGGGAGAACATGGAACGAGATGGATTTTGGTCGACATTAGGCAAATGTTCTCATCGATTAAACATTTGATCTCAATACAGGTTTGCAAAACTAGAATATGTTATGAACAGAATGGATTAAGTTTAGCAAACTTTACCCTTTGGAAAAGTTGTTAAAAATCGCGTTGTTTCGAAAGAGCGCAATGGGGAATTAAGTTATTGCACACGCGCGCTTCACATGGCGTGTGTTCCCTAACGGAAATATTCCGATGATGCTAGAACGCACCAATAGGATCTCACTAGTTCGTGCTTGGCTCTGCTTGTTCTGCCCACTGAGGCTCATTTAGTTCCCATTGGAAATGACAGGCAGTGGTCTATCTTGGTTTACTTAAACACATCTTTGACTGAACTATAGCGCAAGAGTTTAGGCTCCATTCTCCAGCATAGTTTCGTTTTCTGATTCCCATCTAGAACTTTCCAGCTAGCTAGTCTCTGCTCTTTCTCCAACTGACAACACTTCTAGCCCCATGGCATCCGAACGGCAAGTATATAAGCTACCTTTTCGAGTATTTTGTCATAAATGTTTCCTTATTCAAGAGGCTAACGTTAGCTTTGTTTTCTTGTTTTAGCAGTTTCTCCGATAGCTTCATAGACGAGAACCCACAGAAAGCTATCGAGGTAAACAACGGCCTGTCATTATGAACTTGTTTTATTGAAAGTAAATAGCATTTTTGCTAGATAAAGTTGTCATGGGTTTGGAAATGTTTTCAATAACTCTAACTAGATAGTTAACTGACGTTAGATAGCTGGCGATACACTTTTCGGGGCTGGCTAACTAGCTAATCTTCTGCTAACTTTAGAAACTAATGTAACAAGAGAGCCAGTTAAGTTAGCCACACTATCGAACTATTTTGGTCTGAAACGACGTACTCTCGGTAGTTGCTCAACTCCAGCAGTAGTGATGTAGCTAGCTACTAGTAAGTGTGTACCGTCACGGGAGCTAGTTAGCTTATTGGTTGTATCTTGTTGTAGTCGCTAGCCAGTTAAGCTAATGTTAGCATTGCTAGCTAACTGGCTAACCACCTGCCATTACTGTACATGTCTTGAATGTAGCTAACCACCTTACTAACGTAAGACTAAGAAGACTGTGCAGAAAGCCAAGTTAAATAGTTGGGAAAATGTATCTAAACAATAGTTAACATTAGATAGTGGTTGTAAACATGTTTTTTTTTTCAATGTCTTGTCAATTCAATTGACCCCAAGTTTGCCCATTGGATGTCACCGTCATTTCCCCCCAGGAACTTAACGAAGCATTGGAAGGTAACTCGGACAATTCAGAATGGTTCTGCCAACGAGCCTATGCCCACCTCCAACTGAAAAACTACAGCTGTAAGTCTCTTATCCCAACAACCCCCTTGACTAACCTACCTAGCTTTACTGATTTTCTGAAATTGGTGTTTTGTAGAATGATTTTAATTCAAGTGACTGGCATATGTTAGTTCCCCCATTTTGTTTTTGCTACAGAAGCTTGAGCAATGTTTCTCATCTGGGTATATCTGTTTCTACAGGTGCTGTCGATGATGCCAAGAAAGCCCAGCAGCTCAACCCCAGTCTTGCGCTTGCCTTCATGAGAACAGGGTATGTGTGCAGAAGGAGTCTAGCTAGGGCTGGCAATATGGCTTAAAAATAATCATTTTTTTTTGTCAAATGTATATATTTCCATTTAGTCATTTTTCTAAATAAGCTTTGTTGTGCAACTTAATGGTCAATACACTGCATTTCAAACAGTCAGGAATCATCTAATTAATTCAGGGCTTGTAAAATTATGCCTAGGCTAACCGTAACTACCAGGGCAGCAGGTAGCCTAACGGAGCGTTGGGCCGTAATCGAAAGGTCGCTGGTTCGAATACCAGAGCCATCAAGGTGGAAGTACTGTGTCCTCGTGCAAGGCATTTAACCCTCATTTGCTCCAGAGACTACTATGGCTGACGATATTCAGTGTATGTGACAATAAACCGTATATACTATACCAGTCAAAAGTTTGGACACACCTACTCATTCAAGAGTTTTTATTTGTACTATTTTCTACATTGTAGAATAATAGTGAAGACATCAAAACTATGAAATAGCACATGGAATCATACAGTAACCAAAAAAGTGTTAAACAAATCAAAAGTTATTTTAGAATCTAAGTAGCCACCCATTGACTTGATGACAGCTTTGCACACGCTTGGCATTCTCTCAACCAGCTTCATGAGTTAGTCACCTGGAATGCATTTCAATTAACTGATGTTCCTTGATTTGTGGAATTTATTTTCTTTGTGTTTGATTTGTTTAACACTTTTTTTGTGGTTACTACATGATGCCATATGTGTTATTTCATAGTTCTGTAGAAAATAGTAAAAAAATTAAGAAAAACCCTTGAATGAGTAGTAATGTCTAGGCATTTGACTGATGCTGTGTATATCAAATATGTTAACAAAATGGTTTAACCAGCTTTTTTTGCAATAACACTGGCCTGGCTTTCAAGTCTATGAAAATGCCCTTTTTGTAACAAATTTAACCAGAACCATGCGTAATGCACATCCACTAATAATGACAGCAATGTCTCACTCATAAGACCACCTGCTAGTGAGTAGCCAGCAATTTTGATATTTAAAGTCTCCAACTTGAATCTATTTGCTTGCAAACAAGGTAGAACAATTGAACTATGACAGACAGCCTCCTGTCCGTCTCAAACCGTTTGAACACTTTGTTTAGATGTTGAAATCAAGTGTATTACCAAGATAAATATGCTTATTTCTCAGAATGAGAATTAATTGCCAATTCCTTATATACATGTGTCTTGTGTTCAATGCACATTTATAAAACACAGACTAGAAAGCACATAACACTCTTGCTAAAATGCTGCTAGCGGTACTGCAATTCTGTGCACATCAAACAAATGATTAATTTTCCACAATCATATTCATTGATACTCCCGTCTTAGTAGGGTCTACTCTGTTCTAAAATTGGAAGTTGAGAGCAAAAGGGTATCGTTACAAAGGTTAAGTTCTCCTTTTTTACAGTAAAATGGCTCAATGTGTTTTGGTGTCCATATGACTTTTTAAAATGTACTTTATTGTAATTTTTTTAGTAATTAAAAAAAATGTTGGACCGAACCTCAAATGCAAATACCTAGTTGGGAAACTGTTGTCAGAGGCAGAAGGGGATCTTTCTTTTGTTGTGAGTGGTGGGAGAGGGGCTTGTCTGTGTGCGAGGGGCAAGGTGCACAGAAGGAGCGAAGTAGACGAGACCAAAAAGACACGCTCATAGAAACAAAAAAATATATTAAAACCTTGATTCTTGCGGAATTTTGGAATATTGCGCTTAAACGTGAATTCAAATCAATTTATCAACCTGCCCAAAGTCTAGCCCATGACACCTGTCAAACAATGTCAATCTATCTGAATTGACATGCATTTATTTTGGCAGCTTGTGTTTTCTGGGGGGAATGTCACTGTTGATTTTAAATGACTATGAGGATGACTGCTTAAAGATGTGTTCAGAACACTAAGCACTGTTGTTGAACCTTTTACAGAAATGTGATGCGTTTTTTCTAATAAATCAGAAAATCCATTTGGTTAAACTCAATTCCACATCTCCCTTATATCAGGGGTCTTCAAACTTTTCTTGACCAGGGACCCCCTCCCAAGCATATCAGCGACCCCATCATACTTTAGCAAAAACATTTTTTTTTCAAGTCTTGTCTTATCAGGTGAATGATGATCAAAATTCTAAAATGAATAGATTTGTTACATAGTTTATCATTATTTTGACCTCCCCACATTTATAATTGAATGATAATGTTTAAACTCTAATATAGCCTATTAGCTAGAAAGGTCATTCCAAACACGTTTTCCCTTAACACAGCTGCTTAGCTGGTTAATATTTAGCCGTGTGTTGGAAAAAATGTATGTCAAAGCTTACCAGCAGCCAGCGGCTGCAGTGGTAGCCTGTTCGCGGGTGCTTTTTCAAAGCCTGTGTCAGATACTCCAGTGAGTGTATTTGGCTCCAATGAATGTAATTTGCTCAATATTAATCTTTGCGAAATAATGTAATATTTTGTTCTATTGCTTGGGATATTCATAACATTAAAGTAAAAATGACTTTTTATACAGTGCATTTGGAAAGTATTCAAACCCCTTGACTTTTTCCACATTTTGTTACAGCCTTATTCTAACATGTATTAAATAAATACACATTCTCATCAATCTACACACAGTACCCCGTAATGGCAAAATGTTTTTTTTTTTTAAGCGTTCAAATCAAATGTATTTATATAGCCCTTCGTACATCAGCTGATATCTCAAAGTGCTGTACAGAAACCCAGCCTAGAACCCCAAACAGCAAGCAATGCAGGTGTAGAAGCACGGTGGCTAGGAAAAACTCCCTAGAAAGGCCAAAACCTAGGAAGAAACCTAGAGAGGAACCAGGCTATGTGGGGTGGCCAGTCCTCTTCTGGCTGTGCCGGGTGGAGATTATAACAGAACATGGCCAAGATGTTCAAATGTTCATAAATGACCAGCATGGTCGAATAATAATGAGGCAGAACAGTTGAAACTGGAGCAGCAGCACGGTCAGGTGGACTGGGGCATGGTCCTAGGGCTCAGGTCCTCCGAGAGAAAGGAGAGAATTAGAGAACACACACTTAGATTCACACAGGACATCAAATAGGACAGGAGAAGTACTCCAGATATAACAAACTGACCCTAGCCCCCCGACACATAAACTACTGCAGCATAAATACTGGAGGCTGAGACAGGAGGGGTCAGGAGACACTGTGGCCCCATCCGAGGACCCCCCTGGACAGGGCCAAACAGGAAGGATATAACCCCACCCACTTTGCCAAAGCACAGCCTCCACACCACTAGAGGGATATCTTCAACCACCAACTTACCATCCTGAGACAAGGCTGAGTATAGCCCACAAAGATCTCCGCCATGGCACAACCCCAGGGGGGGGCGCCAACCCAGACAGGATGACCACATCAGTGAATCAACCCACTCAGGTGACGCACCCCTTCCAGGGACGGCATGAGAGAGCCCCAGTAAGCCAGTGACCCAGCCCCTGTAATAGGGTTAGAGGCAGAGAATCCCACTGGAAAGACTGTAACCGGCCAGGCAGAGACAGCAAGGGCGGTTCGTTGCTCCAGAGCCTTTCCGTTCACCTTCCCACTCCTGGTCCAGACTACACTCAATCATATGACCCACAGAGATGAGTCTTCAGTAATGACTTAAAGGTTGAGACCGAGTTTGCTTCTCTGACCGTTCCATAAAAATGGAGCTCTGTAGGAGAAAGCCTTGCCTCCAGCTGTTTGCTTAGAAATTCCAGGGACAATTAGGAGTCCTGCGTCTTGTGACCGTAGCGTACGTGTAGCCCCTTTACTCAATTGTAAATTATTCAGACCCTTTACTCAATTGCGCTCAGGTGCATCCTGTTACCATTGATTGTCCTTGATGTTTCTTGATTGGAGTCCACCTGTAGTAAATTGAATTTATTGAACATGATTTGGTAGGCACACACCTGTCTATATAAGGTCCCACGGTTGACAGTGCATGTCAGAGCAAAAACCAAGCCATGAGGTCGAAGGAATTGTCTGTAGAGCTTCGAGACAGGATTGTGTCGAGGCACAGATCTGGGGAAGGGTACCAAAAATGTACGTAGCATTGAAGGTCCCTAAGAACACAGTGGCCTTATCATTCTTAAATGGGACAAGTTTAGAACAACCAAGACTCTTCCTAGAGCTGGCTGCACGTCCAAACTGAGCAATCGGGGAAGAAGGGCCTTGGTAGGGGAAGCGACCAAGAACCCGATGGTCACTTTGACAGAGCTCCTCTGTGGAGATGGGAAGGGCCACCATCTCTGCAGCACTTCACCAATCAGACCTTTATGGTAGAATGGCCAGACGGAAGTCACTCCTCAGTAAAAGGCACATTGGAATTTGCCAAAATAAACAATTTTCTCTGGTCTGATGAAACCAAGATTGAACTCTTTGGCCCGAATGCCAAGCATCACACCTGGAGGAAACCTGGCACCATCTCTATGGTGAAGCATGGTGGTGGCAGCATCATGCTGTGGGCATGTTTTTCAGCAGCAGGGACTGGGAGTCTAGTCAGGATCAAGGGAAAGATGAACAGAGCAAAGTACAGCGAGATCCTTGATGAAAACAACCTGCTCAGGACCTCAGACTGGGGCGAAGGTTCACCTTCCAACAGGACAACAACCCTAAGCACACTGCCAAGGCAACGCAGGAGTGGCTTTGGGAGAGACCTGAAAATAGCTGTACAGCAACGCTCCCCATCCAACCTGACAGAGCTTGAGAGGATCTGCAGAGAAGAATGGGAGAAACTCCCCATATACAGGTGTGCCAAGCTTGTAGCGTCATACCCAAGAAGACACAAGGCTGTAATAGCTGCCAAAGGTATTTCAACTGAGTAAAGGATCTGAATACTTATGTAAATGTGATATTTCTGTTTCAAGTTTTTTTTAATACATTTGAAAAATATTCAAAGCTTATTTTTGCTTTTGTCATTATGGGCTATTGTGTGTAGATAGGTGGGGGGGGGGGGAATGTAATACATTTTAGAGTTAGGCTGTAACGTAACAATGTGGAAAATGTCAGTCTGAATACTTCCCGAATACACTGTATATATTTAAATAGTTTTTGCTGATCCTGTGCAGTACTTGGCCGCGGACCACCGATTTGAAAACCACTGCCTTGTATGTCAAACTTAAATTGGTTGTCAGTTCTCCCCAGGTTTTTTTGTTGTTGGTCTGCTTCTCATAACATCCCTGTCTCCCTCCCTGCAGAATGGCAGAGTTCCACCTTAACCACTTCGAGTCGGCACATGCTGCCTTCACTCAGGGACACAGCCTGGACGGTGAGGTCTGCTGAGGGGACCTGTGAAGCACCATTCACCTAGACACCTCCTCTAACCTTACCCACTTAATCCCAAATCGACTGCTAGCCCATTAGACATTTCATGCATATCCAAAAGCTAAATATATTATTGGTAATAGAAATATACGAACAGCTTTTGGTCTCTAAGTTAGGTCAGTGGTATTCAATTTTTTTCAGTGGGGACCCCATTTTCTTTCAGCCAAAAGTTTTGGGGACACTATTTTTTTTCTTTTTTTTTCTGCAAGAATTTCTTGTGGCCCCAGCCCAAATCTTAATGACAACCTTCAAATCGATACATTTTCATATCTTATCCAAATGAAAAGAAACCAATGCATACGTTTATACCTTGAACACACCTACAGTGTTTTTTTTGTGTAAAATGTTATGCGGCATCTGAATTTGTGTGCAACAGAAGTTCAACATTCACCTTCTGCTACCATTTCTGTCAAGCAGTCGACGCATACAGTTTGAAGCATACGTTTAATTATTCCACCGTGTGCACCACACTGCTAGGCAAAAGTTCCATTGGACATTAATTATTTTATATTTAAATATTTAATTAGTACAAATTAAAAATACAGATTATTGTATGGGACAATGTATATAAATATTTTTTTCGGTTGGGGTCATCAAAATGACTTAAAAAAAAATACTTCTGGGTTATGTGAAATATTAGCTATATTGCTTATCTTGTCTGTCTGGATCTACAGAAGTCTGTGGCTACGGGTATATTTGTAATTCCTCAGTAGAGTTGTGTTCAAACTGGTTGAGATTGTCTGAATCCTAACAGTGTGTTCTCCCTATGCTCCACAGGCTCCGATAACACTTTCCAAATGTGGATCAAACGCTGTGAGGAGATGATGGAGAGTAAGTAGGATCTGCTTTCGTACCTCGACTGCCATAACGAAAATAAGTCCCTTACTTTGTGCAATCCGGGTCACGTTTTATTAAAAAATTAATGATAATCTAAGTACTGTGTATGCAGTTGAAGTCGGAAGTTTACATACACCTTAGCCAAACACATTTAAACTCAGTTTTCCACAATTCCCGACATTTAATCCTAGTAAAAATTCCCTCTCTTAGGTCAGTTAGGATCACCACTTTATTTTAAGAATGTGAATGATTTATTTCAGCTTTTATTTCTTTCATCACATTCCCAGTGGGTCAGAAGTTTACATACACTCAATTAGTATTTGGTAGCGTTACATTTCAGGTAGCCTTCCACAAGCTTCCCACAATAAGTTGGATGAATTTTGGCCCATTCCTCCTGACAGAGCTGGTGTAACTGAGTCAGGTTTGTAGGCCTTCTTGCTCACACACACTTTTTCAGTTCTGCCCACAAATTTTCTATGGGATTGAGGTCAGGGCTTTGATGGCCACTCCAATACCTTGACTTTGTTGTCCTTAAGCCATTTTGTCACAACTTTGGAAGTATGCTTGGGGTCATTGTCCATTTGGAAGACCCATTTGCGTCCAAGTTTTAACTTCCTGACTGATGTCTAGAGATGTTGCTTCAATATATCCACATCATTTTCCTTTCTCGTGATGCCATCTATTTTGTGAAGTGCACCAGTCCCTCCTGTAGCAAAGCACCCCCACAACATGATGCTGCCACCCCCGTGCTTCACGGTTGGGATTGTGTTCTTTGGCTTGAAAGCCTCTCCATTTTTCCTCCGAACATAACGATGGTCATTATGGGCTAACAGTTATATTTTTGTTTCATCAGACCAGAGGATATTTCTCCAAAAAGTATGATCTTTGTCCCCATGAGCAGTTGCAAACCGTAGTCTGGCTTTTTTATGGCAGTTTTGGAGCTGTGGCTTCTTCCTTGTTCAGCGGCCTTTACGGTTATGTTGTTTTACCTGTTTCCTCCAGCATCTTCACAAGGTCCATTGCTGTTGTTCTGGGATTGATTTGCACTTTTCTCACCAAAGTACGTTCATCTCTAGGAGACAGAACGCGTCTCCTTCCTAAGTGGTATGACGGCTGCGTGGTCCCATGGTGTTTATACTTGCGTACTATTGTTTGTACAGATGAACGTGGTACCTTAAGGCATTTGGAAATTGCTCCCAAGGATGAGCCAGACTTGTGGAGGTCTAGAATTTTTTTTTCTTAAGTCTTGGCTGATTTCTTTTGATTTTCCCATGGATGTCAAGCAAAGAGGCACTGAGTTTGAAGGTAGGCCTTGAAATGCATCCACAGGTTCACCTCCAATTGACTCAAATGATGTCAATTAGCCTATCGGAAGCTTCTACAGCCATGACATAGTTTTCTGGAATTTTCCAAGCTGTTTAAAGTTAGTCAACTCAGTGTATGTGAACTTCTGAACCACTGGAATTGTGATACAGTGAAATAGTCTCTAAACAATTGTTGGAAAAAGTACTTGTCATGCACAAAGTAGATGTCCTAACTGACTTGCCAAACTATAATTTGTTAACAAGACACTTTGTGGAGTGGTTGAAATAGGACTGAATGACTCCAACCTAAGTGTATGTTAACTTCTGAGCTGACAAATATAATCAATAAATTGGACAGCGACGCAAACATTTGTGAATACTCCAGACTTTTGAGATTTGAGATGAGATGTTTCATGAGGCGACACTACAGAATGTCTCCTTTTATTTGAGGGTATTGTCAAACTTATGTTCTACTGTTTTGAAACGAAAATTATTTATCTTTCTACTACCCCTATTTGAATACTTTTTTTTTTTGTGTGTGTGTGAATTTGACCCCTTTTTCTCCCCAATTTCATGGTATCCAATTGTTAGTAGCTACTATCTTGTCTCATCGCTACAACTCCCGTACGGGCTCGGGAGGGACGAAGGTTGAAAGTCATGCGTCCTCCGATACACAACCCAACCATGCCGCACTGCTTCTTAACACAGCGCGCATCCAACCTGGAAGCCAGCCGCACCAATGTGTCGGAGGAAACACTGTGCACCTGGCAACCTTGGTTAGCGCACACTGCGCCCGGCCCGCCACAGGAGTCGCTGGTGCGTGATGAGACAGAAATTGCTCTGCCATTTTCCCAGTTGCTAAAATTCGGATACTATGCCTAATTTCAGTTTGACAAAACAAGCAAATATACTGTAGAGAATCATTGTACCATCTAAATCGCTGTGAAATATCCTTTCCATAACCAAAAATATAGTTTTTTTCAACTGTTTGAAATGAATGTACCGAAAGAAAAAAAACTTGAGAACGGGGATGCATAGAAATGGTGCACATAGAATAGATCTACTGCTTCTTAGACTTGCTTTCAATGAGTGACAGATCATTAACATTTCTATATGAATTTGGTTGAGTCGCCCAAAAAGTTACATATTGCAGCTTTAAAGTAGTCAAACGTTTAGTTTTTGGTCCCATATTCCTAGTACGCATTGACCTCGTGAAACATTTTTATCTCAAATCCAAAATGCTGGTGATTTCAGCTTCACTGTTCAAATAGAGGTTGGAGATGCATTCCACTCCCTATCTAAACTCTAACACTGTACTAGCTAAACTCTTCGTTAGGGAATGTGTGTGTGTGTGGTTGTCATCGTCTGAGGGTTTAAATTGAACCTGTTTGAATCGCATTAATAATTTAGGTCTCTGGGGTGGGGTGGGAGGCCTCAGATCAACCCCAGTAAACATCCAAACACACACATCCATTGCGTGTTGGGCTCGCATTCTAAACAGCCCATGTGGACCCCCCCATGCATACCAAAATACAGACGCACGCACATACAGATATATATATAATACATGTTCAAACAGATTCAAAAGCACATTGTTGCACACCAACACACACCTCAGTCCTCCGTAGCCATACCCTGGCCTTACCCTGTGAGTTCCCTCCCGTCTCTTTCATGTGTGAAGTGACAGTGTTTACCGCTAGGCGCTTCAGCTTGACGCCCCCACACATCAAAACGGGGTGTGCATATGGTGATATCACACACGCCCCCCCCTCCCCGTTTCCCTTTTCAAACGCGACCTCATTTAGACAACATTAATGCTCCGTCTCATCCTTCCCCTTTTATCTCTTCTTTCCTTTTCTCTCCTTCTCACTCCCCCTCTACTGGCCTCCCTCTGCCACCTCCCTCTCTAATGAAAGCAGTGAATAATGTAACAGACATAACTGGTAAATACAGATCAGGCCTGTTTAGCCTCAGAGGGTAAACAAACTGCCTCTGAGATCTCACAGGGAGGTGTGTGTGTGTGTGTGTGTGTTTCTGGCCTGTTAATCTATGAGTAAGTGGAAACTGTCTGACTATACTATACTATTCCTTTCCCTCTCCTTTGCAGTGGCCAATCAGAATGGAAAGGAGAACAAGGTAAGCGCCAATGACCACTTTGGATGTTCCTGCCATTATTCAATGTCCACGGTAGAGATGGAAAGAGGCCTCATCTTTATCTGTTCCATGTGACAGCCTCAATGGCACTGCCCAAGCGTTCTCCATTTTGAGGTGGTACATTTTCTTCTTCACGATTGGCTGATCCCTCCTGATGACCCGTTGGACATGACCCCCAACAGGGTCACATGAAGTTGGAAGTCCCACCCAGTTCACGACATTCAAATGGTGGAAGCCCTCAACTGTGCTGCCCAATGCCAAAACAGCCTTTTGGCCACTAGAGGCCTCTATCATTCTCTGTGATATCCACATGCATTCAGACCACATGTGCCAACCTCATTCCATGGGAGGGCTGAGTGTCTGCGGGTTTTCGCTCCTCCCTTGTACATAATTTGACTAAATAAGGTCGCTAATTAGTAAGGAACTCCCCTCACCTGGTTGTCTGTCTTAATTGAAAGGTAAAACCCCAAAAATGTGGACACTTGGCCCTCCATGGAAAGAGGTTGACACCCCTGCCTTATGGCTTTCAGTTCCACTCTCTGCCTCATGGGGGCAGTGTTACTCTCAGTATTTCAGACCGTATTCCGTCTGTTCTAATGGCTAAAGCTCATCATTAAACCCTATTTCTCTTTTTTTTTTCTTGTTTTGTTTAAACTTTCCCTATCTCTTCCTGGGATGACTGGATTCCACCGCAGACACCGACGCCACACATTAAGTAAGTACAGTCCATGCTGAGTCGCAAATGGCACCATATTCTCTACATAGTGCACTACCTATGACCCTGGTCAAAAGTAGTGTACTATATTGGGAATAGGAGGCCATTTGGGATGCACTCTGTGTGCAGGAAGGTGGATAACTTGTTCCTACTCTTCAGGGGCAACCTGTACTAAGTGTGTTTGTCCTCAGGCATGACTGGTACCAGACAGAGTCTCAGGTCATCGTCACCATCATGGTGAAAAATGTGCCTAAGGATGGGGTCAACATCAACTTCGAAGAGAGACAGGTAACACCCTACCTCTCTCTCACACACACACACACACACAGGTCAGTGTAAGAAGCTCTTGAGGAGAGCGCATGACAGTTCTAAACTGTCAGAAGTGTTGCCAGAGTATCAGCTGCCCAGTACTGTCGTCACTGAGGAAGCGAACTTCAGACGTGTCTATTTCTCATCTTATTTACACTGACTTTAAAAATATTAACTCAACATGTTTCATTAGCTGAAATAATAGATCTCAGAAATGTTCCATACGCACAAAAGCTTATTTCTCTCAAATGTTGTGCATTAATGAGTTTACATCACAGTGAGTGAGCATTTCTCCTTTGCCAAGATAAGCCATCCAACTGACAGGTGTGGCATATAAAAAGGCTGATGAGGATTATGGAATGACAGAGGAAAGGCGGGGGAGTCGTCTTCCCAGAGGTGGGGTGTGGGGGTAGATTAGTAACGATGGGAGGTTGTTAGGCTTGGGCGGTATCCAGATTCTCTCTCATCCCATGATTTACAGTATTACCCCGCAGGGCACTTTTCTTGCTAAAAAGGCAAGAAAAGTATATTACCAGAATGCTAACAATCTTAGCACAAGCTAATAGCAAAACCACATAGATGCTAAATGCTAATAAGTGAGAAACAAACTAATTGCAAAGACAAGCAAATCGGCTCATAAAGTTCTAACAAGAATAGCTAGTGAATGTAATTTTAGGTGAGTGTGGACATTTACAAGCGAAAGTGGTAGAGAAATTGTGCAAATGAACAAAGTTGTGATGCATGCTTTTCTGAAGGAAGTGCAGAATGTGTGTACGTAGGGGAGAAGAACAGAGGGGGAAACACTAGTAGGAAGCATAGAGGGGAAAATGGCAACTGCGCCGCACAAGACTCGCTGATATACACTGCTCAAAAAAAATAAAGGGAAGACTTAAACAACACAATGTAACTCCCAAGTCCATCACACCTCTGTGAAATCAAACTGTCCACTTAGGAAGCAACACTGATTGACAATAAATTCCACATGCTGTTGTGCAAATGGAATAGACAACAGGTGGAAATTATAGTCAATTAGCAAGACACCCCCAATAAAGGAGTGGTTCTGCAGGTGGAGACAGGCCAGTACATCAGTGCTATCGACTCACCAGCTCCTTTCTCCCATTGTGCTATTTACAAACACACGTCACTGGTTCAACTGTTCTGTGGGAACTATGGTAAGTTCCATAATGTGACCTGTGAAGTGAAGAACGCAATCTGCTTTATCACCTAACGTGTTGCAGAAGTTGACTGCAAGTATTAACTTAAACAGTAGCTACATATTAAAATGTATGGGAAAAAATAGTTTTGACAGTATTGAAAAGCCGTCCTGTGGCGCTTTCCAAATACCCTGGTATACTGCCCAAGCCTAGTTGTTCTCTCTGCTGAGGTCCCCCTACAGGAGAGCAGCTCTCTCTGATACACACAGAGAGATGCCCGATTCCAGTTCCACATCTCGTTCCCTTCCTCTGCCTTCACCCACTCTTTCTGTTGTTCTGAGAATAGTAGGGGAGGTGTTATTAGGGCTTATGAGATAGCTAGGGGGCTTGCCCTCCAGAGGATCTATGGCAGGGATGCTGTAAGGGATACGCACAATGCCATCAGGGGTACGCCAATTAAAAATGTCACTTTAAAAAAAAAAACTTTTTTTATTATTCACATTTTTTAACAGTCAATTTTTATGTTTTCCAACAGGGCTATACATTTGGGTAGTAGCCTCGTTTTCACTGGCAAAATAAAATTAAACCATCTAGTGTTCAGAGAAATAGCACAATGTCAAATCCAGGTAGCCTAGTCAAATGATTAACATCCAATCGCATTAACCATTGCCCTCTCACGGGAATTCCACTAACAGTCCGTATGTAGCCGAACGTAGCTGCTGCTCATGTTGCAATCTGTACTCTGATGGCTCAAAAGCCATGACAGGGAGACTAAGTGAAGTGGGAAATCGCGTACAAGCACTCCCGACACCACTTGGGTACACTGCAGCATCCACCGAGAGGCTCTTGCTGCCAAAGGAATGCCTGACAGGAATATCTGACAGCTTGAAAGATGTTTTGGACACTACAGTGAAAATGGTTATCTTTGTTAAAACAAGGCCCCTGAACTTGTGTATTTTCTGCACTATGCAATGATATGGGCAGCGACCATTTTACAACATACCGAATTGCGCTGGTTATCAAGGGGCAAAGTATTGATACGTTTTTTTTTTAATTGAGCGACAAGCTTTTCTTTACTGACCATAATTTTCACTTGTCTGACCACTTGCATGATGACGAGTTTCTCACACGACTGGCCTATCTGGGTGATGTTTTTTCTCGCCTGAATGATCTGAATCTAGGATTACAGGGACTCTCCGCAACTATATTCAATGTGCAGGACAAAATTCAGGATATGATTAAGAAGTTGGAGCTCTTCTCGGTCTGCATTAACAAGGACAACACACATTGTATGATTTTTTTTTTTTTTTTGTGTGCAAATGAACTCAAGCTTACAGACAATGTCAAATGTGATTATAGCGAAGCACCTGAGTGAGCTGGGGGAGCAATTACACAGGTACTTCCCCTGACACAGATGACACAAACAACTGGATTCATTATCCCTTTCATGCCCTGTCTCCAGTCCACTTACCGATATGAACAATGGAGCCTCGTCGAAATTGCAACAAGCAGTTCTGTGAAGATGTAATTTAAATCAGAAGCCACTGCCAGATTTCTGGATTGGGCGAGAGTATCCTGCCTTGGCAAATCACCCTGTTCAGACACTGATGCCCTTTGCAGCCACGTACCTATGTCAGAGTGGATTCTCGGCCCTCACTAGCATGAGAACTAAATACAGGCACAGACTGTGTGTGGGAAATGATTTCTGAGACTCTCTCCAATACAACTCAACATTGCAGAGTTATGTGCATCCTTTCAAGCACACCCTTCTCATTAACCTGTGGGGAGTTATTCACAATTTTTGATGAACAAATAAGGTTTTATATGTAAACTTATTGATTATTTGTGCCCTGGTCCTATAAGAGCTCTTTGTCACTTCCCATGAGCCGGGTTGTGACAACACACTCATTCTTATGTTTTAATAAATATATTGTATAGTGTGTGTGTGTGTGTGTGTGTGTGTGTCAGGCTTACAATGATGGCAAAAAACAACATTTTAGAGTGCGCTGACCCTGGTGCTAGAGGGGGTACACAGCTGGAGGTTGAATGTTTGAAGGTGTACGGGAACCACTGCTGTAAGGGGTATCACACACACACTCCCTTTGGGCCCAGCTATGCCCCCAGGGGTGCCTGTAAGCTCAGATCTAGAAACGGTTTACCCTCCCCAAGTCTAAATCCTCAATCGACGAAAGCCCAACTGATCTAAGACCAGCACTAAAACCCCCTCGGGGTGAATTTGAACAAACATCCTATCTCCAATCCTCTATAATGGTCTGCAGTGGAGGATATATAATGTGTGATTCTATCTGTAGTTGTCGGCGGTGGTGAAACTTCCGTCGGGGGAGGACTTCAGCCTGAACATGAACCTACTGCATCCCATCGTCCCCCAACACAGCACCTTCAAGGTCCTCTCCACTAAGGTAATACTCCATACTCCTCAGCCTCTCAGAACTGTCATATCATTTGCCTCAAGAACTGAGAAAACAGGTGAAATGTGTGTAAAACAACAGTCCTCAAGGTGATATGCAGTCCCCAGGAACCCTTAGACATGTGATTTTAAACACAGCAGGTTAACCAGGCAATGACCAGACTGGAATGTGATAATTAACCATTAGTGGAGCAGAAAGACTGGGAGGAAGAGAATCCTCTTTAATACAGCCCTGACTGGGTCAACACACACACACACACTAGAACTCTGCCCTGTGAGAATTCACAAGCTCTGCAGTTGTAACTAATTATGGCCGATAATGAGTGGGAAGGGCACTTGTTATTGTACACACATTAGTGAGTAATTTGTGTGTAGGCATCTCTCCATGCTTTTTCTCACTCCCACTTTATTCTCTTGGATCCAAAATGTGGCCTGTGGTCAATGAGTGTGACTGTTTTGAAACGAAGTGTGTGCGTGCGAGAGACTCATCCTGTGCGTGTGTACATGTGAGAGAGGCACTCCGCTCATCCATCTAGTGTGCGTTGGGAATCTGGGGATGGGTGCTCGTTTGGGGCATGAGATGGTGCTCTGTCTAACGAGACGGAGGGACATGCCCCACAGACACACACACACACACACACACGGCACAACAGGGGGAGGTTGACAGAGACCCGAGTGAAGAGATGATTTGGTAGTCCGACAGACGTGCAGCCTCGAGTTAAGCAGAGAGTGAAGGAGATGGAGGGAGAGGAGGAATAGAATATAGTAAGTGTGGTAGAGAAGAGGTTATTGCTGAGAGTTCCTGCCAGCCAATGCCAAAACTAGTTTCCACCCTCGAGAGGACGTTGCCCCTCTCCATACTCCCATACATAGTCATTCACAGTTCGCCATGGCAACATCAGGCACTGCATACCAGAGGTGCACGTGTGTTGAAGCTCAAACAAAGACCCAGTCTTAGAATAGGAAGAGGAGGGGAAAAGAGGGACAGATGACTGCCTAAGACACACACAGGTTGTTGTCGGACCTGGGTTCAAATACATGTCTATTTTGATATTTAAATACTTGTGTATTTGAGTATATTCCGATAATGTGGCCCGAATCAACTACTTCTTTTGGAAATATTTTAAAAATAATTTCTTATAAATAGCCTACTGTTTGAAAGTAATTTAAAATAATTTTTTCACATGCCTGGTTTATGTCCATGGGAGTGTATTTGAGCATTTTCAAATTCCAAAATTCAACTATTTGTCTTTTTTTTTAAATGGTTGTCGTACACGCATTGCGTACATGCACACAAACTTAATCTTGTGCGTAACACACACACACACACACACACACACACACAGGAGTCAGTCTTAAAGGAAGAGAAGGGGATTGAGTTTGGGGAGGGAGTGAAGTGAGTTTAGGCCCCCTCCACTCCCACAAAGCCCTGTCTGTTCCCTGGTCCACAGGGCTCCACAGGCTCTCATGGTCCTACAAACACACACAGAGAAATAGAGAATGTACACACATAAAACACAATGTCACTTACTGTATATGTATATTTTTTTTCTTATTCACACTCAAACATGACACACGGACAAATGAGCCCACTAAACACATCAGTCGACGGTTGCATTCCTTTCCACTAGGCACACTGAGAGACTGGCTGCTCTCTGAACAGGTGAACTGTGTTCAGTTATTGTGTGCTGAGATGATTTGACGCTTCTCTGACTTCATTTTAGCCGTGCAGCATCCTGGTATGACCAAGCGTCAGAGAGCCACCAGAAGAGACCCAGGCCAAACCTGTCCCTAACTAACTACTCCCTGTGAGAGTCCAAGGGCTCTGCGCTAGTCAGACTAACGACACCAACTGCAGAGCTCACTGTTTTTTTTCCCCCCTTTCCCAATGGTGGTTAACTTCCACTGCTTTCTTCAGAGGACACTTAGGAAGGCATGCTAGGCTGTACTATGCACAGTTGCGCCTACTGGAATCACACTTGTGCCATCTTCACGTGATTTTGGTAATGCTTGGTGCTGTGTGTGTCGTGCACACACGCACTCGTCAGTGCTACCCTCTCTGACCTCCCGTCGTCGGCAATGAGGCATTCTAACCCGCGGGGTCGTCATGACAACAGGGAGCCAATTACACACGAGTGTTTGATCAGAATGGAAGGGTAAACACACTCGCTCTGCTCCAAACTCCTCTCGTCTCTGTGAATAGATAACATACAGCCTCCCTCTGTAATTTCCATGCCTGTCAGCCTCCCTCTGTAATTTCCATGCCTGTCAGCCTCCCTCTGGAATTTCCATGCCTGTCAGCCTCCCTCTGGAATTTCCATGCCTGTCAGCCTCCCTCTGGAATTTCCATGCCTGTCAGCCTCCCTCTGGAATTTCCATGCCTGTCAGCCTCCCTCTGGAATTTCCATGCCTGTCAGCCTCCCTCTGGAATTTCCATGCCTGTCAGCCTCCCTCTGGAATTTCCATGCCTGTCAGCCTCCCTCTGGAATTTCCATGCCTGTCAGCCTCCCACTGGAATTTCCATGCCTGTCAGCCTCCCACCATGGAAGCCTCCATGCCTGTCAGCCTCCCTCTGGAATTTCCATGCCTGTCAGCCTCCCTCTGGAATTTCCATGCCTGTCAGCCTCCCTCTGGAATTTCCATGCCTGTCAGCCTCCCTCTGGAATTTCCATGCCTGTCAGCCTCCCTCTGGAATTTCCATGCCTGTCAGCCTCCCTCTGGAATTTCCATGCCTGTCAGCCTCCCTCTGGAATTTCCATGCCTGTCAGCCTCCCTCTGGAATTTCCATGCCTGTCAGCCTCCCTCTGGAATTTCCATGCCTGTCAGCCTCCCTCTGGAATTTCCATGCCTGTCAGCCTCCCTCTGGAATTTCCATGCCTGTCAGCCTCCCTCTGGAATTTCCATGCCTGTCAGCCTCCCTCTGGAATTTCCATGCCTGTCAGCCTCCCTCTGGAATTTCCATGCCTGTCAGCCTCCCACTGGAATTTCCATGCCTGTCAGCCTCCCACTGGAATTTCCATGCCTGTCAGCCTCCCTCGCCAGACTGTTTTTATTTTTATTTATTTGTTAAGTTGCTTTTTAAAATCTTCTCTGCTGTAATCTAAAGTAGGGGCTACTTTGTGAAGGGCTGAGATGGGAGACTCTTTGTATGTGGAGGGCAGAGGGAAGGGTGTGTGTGTCTGCATATGTTGTATAAGACCGGGGCGGGTGAGTCTTGGACAGGGGGGACTTTGGTGGCGGGTAAGAGCACGTGGGACTGGTGACATGGGACACAGGGACTTAACTCTCCCTCTGAGGGACTGACAGGCGTGTGTGTGTTGCTCAGTATGGCCCCTGGGAGCTGTGGGTGGTGGTCCTGTATGTGACGGTGCTGTCACATCCCTTTAAGACCCAGCCCCTCGCCTGCCGCGTCCCTTTAACACGCAGAGACACAGATGTGGCAGCAGATTAATGTTGTATAGCGCCCCCAGCACACACTCTGCACGGGCACAGACTGCACCAGTTATCACCACACACACACACACTCTCTGTGTGCACAGAAGAGCATAAAAACTTCCCTGCCACTGCAAGGTGTCTCTGCCTTGTCTCCCAGCCCATTCCCCTACACTGTACACAGAGGTTGACTAGGTCGGTGTCTGCAGACAGATGTTGGTTGTAAATAATTCAATGAAGAAGGGCTCCATGTGAACATCAGTTAAAGCATGGGTCATGGTTGAGCATTCAGTCCTAAGATTTGAGGTGTTTGGTCTTGGGTAAGTATTGAGCTCATCTATTAGTCGTGTGTGTGTGTGAGCCTCTTGATGCTCTGGCTTCTGCTCCTGACACGTTCATGAATGAAACATCCCTTAACTCAACAGAGCAGAAATGTTATTTTAATTGCGTCGACATGCCAGCGCATCCCTCCCCCCACGCTATAACGCTGTCAAACTTTTGTCTCGAAACACACATGCTCTCTCTTTCTCTGCGCACACGCACACTTAAACACACACACACACAAGATGACGGGGGGGGGGGTACTGGAAATCTCAGCAGCTTAAGTGTCCTACTGGTATGAGGCCTGTCACGGCAGCTCGCATGTGGTGGTGGCTGTCCTCTCTCTTCTCCTCTCCTCCGACGTAATGATCTGTCCAGAAATGTGTGTTCCTGCCACTGGTCGACAGACCGATAGCTCTTTCCCCCCCACACACACGTACGTTGAGATGATCTGATCACACACAATCCGGCCCCTCGAGCTGACAGATGTCTCGTTAGCACTCTGTCTGTCAGGAAGATTTGGGAGTGAGCTGTGCCCCCGCATATCACTGTCTCTCTCTGCCGTGAGCTGATCCCACCATTAAAAGAGACTGGTGAGCGCTGAGCTACAGTCTTCTGATCTCACGTGTTGACCCCAAATATAGACGTAACGATAACTAAAGACATTAGTTTCGCCCTCTTCCTCCACTCTCCTCTCTCCTCCTCCTCTTTTTCTCAGGTGGAGATCAAAATGAAGAAGACTGAGGGGACCAGGTGGGAGAAACTGGAGGGTGAAGGACAGGAGCCCAGCGTCAAACACTTCACCCCCAGTGAGTACCTCTCTAACACACACACACACACACACACACACTTAGTTTCCTCTGCTCTCTCTCTCCTTTACACACACACACACACACACACTTAGTTTCCTCTGCTTTCTCTCTCCTTTACACACGCACTTAGTTTCCTCGCACACGCACACGCACACACACACACTTAGTTTCCTCTGCTCTCTCTCTCCTTTACACACACACACACACACACTTAGTTTCCTCTGCTCTCTCTCTCTTTACACACACACACACACACACACACACACACACACACACACACACACACACACACACACTTAGTTTCCTCTGCTCTCTCTCCTTTACACACACACACACACACACACACACACTTAGTTTCCTCTGCTCTCTCTCTCTCCTTTACACACACACACACACACACACACACACACACTTAGTTTCCTCTGCTCTCTCTCTCCTTTACACACACACACACACACACACTTAGTTTCCTCTGCTCTCTCTCTCTCCTTTACACACACACACACACACACACTTAGTTTCCTCTGCTCTCTCTCTCCTTTACACACACACACACACACACACACACACTTAGTTTCCTCTGCTCTCTCTCCCTTTACACACACACACACACACACACACACTTAGTTTCCTCTGCTCTCTCTCCTTTACACACACACACACACACACACACTTAGTTTCCTCTGCTCTCTCTCCTTTACACACACACACACACACACACACACACACACACACACTTAGTTTCCTCTGCTCTCTCTCCTTTACACACACACACACACACACACACACACTTAGTTTCCTCTGCTCTCTCTCTCCTTTACACACACACACACACACACATTTTTAGTTTCCTCTGCTCTCTCTCTCCTTTACACACACACACACACACACTTAGTTTCCTCTGCTTACACACACACACACACACACACACACACACACACACACACACACACACACACACACTCTCTCTCTCCTTACTCTCTCTCCTTTACACACACACACACACACACACACACACACACACACACACACACACACTTAGTTTCCTTCCTCTGCTCTCTCTCTCCTTTACACACACACACACACACACACACACACACACACTTAGTTTCCTCTGCTCTCTCTCTCTCCTTTACACACACACACACACACACACACACACACACACACTTAGTTTCCTCTGCTCTCTCTCTCTCTCCTTTACACACACACACACACACACACTTAGTTTCCTAATAATAATAATAATATCTGCCATTTAGCAGACGCTTTTATCCAAAGCGACTTACAGTCATGTGTGCATACATTCTACGTATGGGTGGTCCCTTTCGAACCCACTACCCTGGCGTTACAAGCGTCATGC
>NC_068435.1:41184194-41428810 GCF_023373465.1 Oncorhynchus keta | reverse complement strand
GACCATTTGATCATTTATCACTCCAGTGTTAATCTGCAAAATTGTATTATTCGCCTACCTCCTCATGCCTTTTGCACACATTGTATATAGACTGCCCATTTTTTCTACTGTGTTATTGACTTGCTAATTGTTTACTCCATGTGTAACTCTGTGTTGTCTGTTCACACTGCTATGCTTTATCTTGGCCAGGTCGCAGTTGCAAATGAGAACTTGTTCTCAACTAGCCTACCTGGTTAAATAAAGGTGAAATAAAAAAAAATAAAAAAAATAAAAACATTTTTTTCAAGACCTCTGCAATTCGCCCTGGCATGCAGTCAATTAACTTCTGGGCCACATCCTGACTGATGGCAGCCCATTCTTGCATAATCAATGCTTTGAGTTTGTCAGAATTTGTGGGTTTTGGTTGTCCACCCGCCTCTTGAGGATTGACCACAAGTTCTCAATGGGATTAAGCTTCCTGGCCATGGACCCAAAATATCTATGTTTTGTTCCCCAAGCCACTTAGTTATCACTTTTGCCTTATGGCAAGGTGCTCCATCATGCTGGAAAAGGCATTGTTCATCACCAAACTGTTCCTGAATGGTTGGGAGAAGTTGCTCTCGGAGGATTTGTTGGTACCATTCTTTATTCATGGCTGTGTTCTTAGGCAAAATTGTGAGTGAGCCCACTCCCTTGGCTGAGAAGCAAACCCACACATGAATGGTCTCAGGACGCTTTACTGTTGGCATGACACAGGACTGATGGTAGCGCTCACCTTGTCTTCTCCGTACAAGCTTTTTTCCAGATGCCCCAAACAATCGGAAAGGGGATTCATCAGAGAAAATGACTTTACCCCAGTCTTCAGCAGTCCAATCCCTGTACCTTTTGCAGAATATCAGTTTGTCCCTGAGGTTTTTCCTGAAGAGTGGCTTCTTTGCTGCCCTTCTTGACACCAGGCCATCCTCCAAAAGTCTTCGCCTCACTGTGCGTGCAGATGCACTCACACCTGCCTGCTGCCATTCCTGAGCAAGCTCTGTACTGGTAGTGCCCCGATCCTGCAGCTGAATCAACTTTAAGAGACGGTCCTGGCGCTTGCTGGACTTTCTGGGGCGCCATGAAGCCTTCTTCACAACATTTGAACCGCTCACCTTGAAGTTCTTGATGATCCGATAAATGAATGATTTAGGTGCAATCTTACTGGCAGTAAAATCCTTGCCTGTGAAGCCCTTTTTGTGCAAAGCAATGATGATGGCCCGTGTTTCCTTGCAGGTAACCATGGCTGACCGAGGAAGAACAATGATTCCAAGCATCATCCTCCTTTTGAAGCATATACTCTGTTATTCAAACTCAATCAGCATGACAGAGTGATCTCCAGCCTTGTCCTCGTCAACACTCACACCTGTGTCAACGAGAGAATCACTGACATGATGTCAGCTGGTCCTTTTGTGGCAGGGCTGAAATGCAGTGGAAATGTTTTTTGGGGATTCAGTTCATTTTCATGGCAAATAGGGACTTTGCAATTAATTGCAATTCATCTGATCACTCTTCATAACATTCTGGAGTATATGCAAATTGCCATCATTATAACCTGAGGCAGCAGACTTTGTGAAAATTAATATTTGTGTCATTCTCAAAACTTTTGGCCACGACTGTACATAAATACTCAGACCCTTACTCAGTACTTTGTTGAAGCACTTTTGGCAGTGATTACAGTCTTCTTGGGTATTACGCTGCAAGCTTGCAACACCTGTATTTGGGGAGTTTCTCCAGATAATTTTATTTCTCATGGTCTGAGTCCTTTAGGTGCTTTTTGGCAAACTCCAAACGGGCTGTTATGTGCCTTTTTACTGAGGAGTGGCTCCCATCTGGCCACTCCACCGTAAAGGCCTGATTGTTGGAGTGCTGCAGAGACGCTTGTCCATCTGGAAGGTTCTCCCATCTCTACAGAAGAACTCTGGAGCTCTGGAACACCTCCTTGACCAAGATCCTTCTCCACGATTGCTCCGTTTGCCGGGTGGCCAGCTCTAGGAAGAATCTTGGTGGTTCCAAACTTCTTCCATTTAAAGATGGAGGCCACTGTGTTCTTGGGGACCTTCAATGCTGCAGATCCCCAGATCTGTGCCTCGACACAACCCTGTCTCGGAGCTCCACGGACAAATCCTTCGACCTCATGGCTTGGTTTTTGCTCTTACATGCACTGTCAACTTTGGGACATTATAGAGACAGGTGTGGACTACCTCACTATTTTCGCTCTGGTACTGCCAGCAGGAAATTGGAGCAACAGGTGAGTGTTGAAAATGTAACTGTACTGCCAGCAGAGGGCGCTAACGGCAACACTGTTTCTATGGAGCAGATTCTGCAGCGCGGTCGCTCAGCACCTGTCAGCCACAACCGTTCCTTCTCCCTGACCCTCTCCCATCCCCAGAACAACCCGCTGGTCCGCAGAGACGAGGCCTCTGTGTCCTCAGGGATATGTGTCACCTCTGCACGCCTGAACCAGCGGTCCCAGTCTCAGACACGAGAGGCACGGGCCCCTCCCAGGTTCAGTAAGAAGGTTTTCCAGAGTAAAGCCAATGTGGTGGCTGCCGGGGATCCCCGTGCCAAACTGGGCAGCTATTCTCAGGCCTATGGCACCATCAACAAGACAGAGCTGGATAACCTTATGAAGTATCAACAGTAACCACCACACTATGCTGGGTGTATGGGACACTGTCTGACATCAGACGGGCAATAGACCAGGGGACAGGGAACAGGGAGATATAGGCTAATGGAATTTTTGGGGAGGAAAGTATTATTGCGAGATGAAAGTTAGGAGTTCAGCAGTACAAATTGGAGGTAACCATGGAGACATGGAAATCCATAGAGTAAAGGTGACAATGATTAAATGCCATCAACTTAGCCCCACTTCCTTTGTGAAATAATGACTCGCTGGGAAATGGTAACTATAGATCCTTAGCTTAATGTAACTACATTTGCAAGGGTTTTTACAGTGAAATGCTTTATACTAGAGGACAGCAGATATACCAGTGTAAATATATACAGTACCAGTCAAAGGTTTGGACACACCTACTCATTCAAGGGTTTTTCTTTATTTTTACTATTTTCTGCATTGTAGAATAGTGGTGGGGACATTCCAACTGTGGCATGGCACATATGGAATCATGTATTGAGAAAAGGAGTGTGGAGCAAATCAATATGTGTTTTGTGTTTGAGATTCTTCAAAGTAGCCACCTTGATGACGGCTTTGCACACTCTTGGCATTCTCTCAACCAAGTTCACCTAAAATGCTTTGCTTTTTCAACCGTCTTGAAGGAGTTCCCGCATATGCTGAGCACTTGTTGGCTGCTTTTCCTTCACTCTGCGGTCCAACTCATCCCAAACCATCTCAATTGGGTTGAGGTTGGGTGATTGTGGAGGACAGGTCATTTGATGCAGCACTCACTCTCTTGGTCAAATAGCCCTTACACTGCCTGGAGGTGTGTTGGGCCATTGTCCTGTTGAAAAACAAATTATAGTCCCACTAAGTGCAAAACAGATGGCATGGCGTATCTCTGCAGAATGCTGTGGTAGCCATGCTGTTTAAGTGTGCCTTGAATTCTAAATAAATCACAGACCGTGTCACCAGCAAAGCACCCTCACATCATCACACCTCCTCCTCCATGCTTCATGGTGGGAACCACACATGCAGAGATCATCCGTTCACCTACTCTGCATCTCACAAAGACATGGCAGTTGGAACTAAAAATCTGAAATTTGGACTAATCAGACCGGTCTAATGTCCATTGCTCGTGTTTCTTGGCCCAAGCAAATCTCTTCTTATTATTGGTGTCCTTTAGTATTGGTTTCTTTGCAGCAATTCACAGTCTCTTCTGAACAGTTGAAATTGAGATGTGTCTGTTCAACTCTGTGAAGCATTTATTTGGGCTGCAATCTGAGGTGCAGTTAACTCTAATGAACTTATCTTCTGCAGCAGAGGTAACTGTGGGTCTTCCTTTCCTGTGGCAGTCCTCATGAGAGCCAGTTTCATCATAGCACTTGATGGTTTTTGCGATTCTTTCAAAGTTCTTGAAATGTTCCACATTGACTGACCTTCATGTCTTAAAGTAATGGACTGTCGTTTCTCTTTGCTTATTTGAGCTGTTCTTGCCATAATATGTACTTGGTCTTTAAATATATATATATTTAATATATATATAATATAATATATATTTAACCTTTATTTAACTAGGCAAGTGTGTTAAGAACAAATTCTTATCTACAATGACGGCCTACACCGGCCAAACCCGGACGACGCTGAACCAATTGTGCGCCATCCTATGGGACCCCCAATCATGGCCGGTTGTGATACAGCTAAATGGGGCTATCTTCTGTATACCACCTCTACCTTGTCACAACACAACTGATTGGCTCAAACACATTAAAAAGGAAAGAAATTCCACAAATTAACTTTTTAACAAGGCACACCTGTTAATTGAAATGCATTCCAGGTGACTACCTCCTGAAAGCTGGTTGAGAGTCATAAGGTGAATGCACCAATTTTGTAAGTCGCTCTGGATAAGAGCGTCTGCTAAATGACTTAAATGTAAATGTAAATGTGTGTGCCTTTCCAAATCAGATCCAATCACTTGAATTTACCACAGGTGGACTTCACTCATCATCTCAAGGATGATCAATGGAAACAGGATGCACATTAGATCCATTTTGAGTCTAATAGCAAAGGGTCAGAATACATATAAAAATAATATATTTCTGTTTTTTATTTTTAATAAATTTGAAAAAATGTCAAAAGCATGGTTTTCGCTTTGTCATTATGGGGTATTGTGTGTAGATTGATGATTGACATATTTTAGAATAAGGCTGTAACGTAACAAAATGTGAAACAATTAAAGGGGTCTGAATACTTTCTGAATGCACTGTATATACAGTACCAGTCAAAAGTTGGGATACACCTACTCATTCAAGGGTTTTTCTTTATTTTTACTATTTTTTTCATTGTAAAATAATAGTGAAGACATACAAACTATGAAACAACACATATGGAATCATGTAGCAACCAAAAAAGTGTAAAACAAATCACACTTAGCATCCTCTCAACCAGCTTCGCCTGGAATGCTTTTCCAACAGTCTTGAAGGAGTTCCCACATATGCTGAGCACTTGTTGGCTGCTTTTCCTTCACTCTGTGGTCCAACTCATCCCAAACAATCTCAATTGGATTGAGGTCAGGTGATTGTGGAGGCCAGGTCACCTGATGCAGCACTCCATCACTCTCCTTCTTGGTCAAATAGCCCTTACACAGTCTGGAGGAGTATTGGGCCAATTTCCTGTTGAAAAACAAATGATAGTCCCACTAAGCGCAAACCAGATGGGATGGCGTATTGCTGCAGAATGCTGTGGTAGCCATGCAGGTCAAGTGTGCCTTGAATTCTAAATAAATCACCAACAGTGTCACCAGCAATGCACCCCCACACCATCACACCTCCTCCTCCATGCTTCACGGTGGGAACCACACACGCAAAGATAATCCGCTCACTTACTCTGCGTATTACAAAGACACCGTAGTTGGAACCAGAAATCTCAAATTTGTTGTCATCGGACCAAAGGACAGATTTCCACCGGTCTAATGTTCATTGCTCGGGTTTCTTGGCCCAATCATGCATTTATTTGGTCTGTAATCTGAGGTGCAGTTAACTCTAATGAATTTATCCTCTGCAGCAGAGGTAACTCTGGGTCTTACATTCCTGTGGCGGTCCTCTTGAGAGACAGTTTCATCATAGTGCTTGATGGTTTTTGTGACTGCACTTGAAATTTTCCAGACTGATCTTCATGTCTTAAAGTAATGATGGACTGTTGTTGTCTTTGTTTATTTGAACTGCGCTTCCCATAATATAGACTTAGTCTTTTACCAAATAGAGCTATCTTCTGTTTAACACCTCTACCTTGCCACAACATAACTGATTGGCTCAAATGCATTAAGTAGTAACTTTTAAGAAGGCACTCCTGTTAATTGAAATGCATTCCGGATGTCTACCTTATGAAGCTGGTTGAGAGAATGCCAAGCGTGTGCAAAGCTGTCATCAAGGAAAAGGGTGACTACTTTAAAGAATGTCTATATAAAATATATTTTGATTCGTTTAACACCTTTTTTGGTTACAACGTGATTCCATATGTGTTATTTCATAGTTTTGTTGTCTTCACTATTATTCCACAATGTAAAAACTTGTAAAAATAAAGAAAACCCCTTTGTTTAAATTATTTAAATGTCCAGAAATGGATGTACCAATTTCAGATTGGCCAATACAGTAGCTTATTTATCAGGTTTATACCGATATCTATTGTCTATTGTTTAATCTCCCCACAGGTACTGTAATTATTAAGTGCTATCTTGCAATGGGTGTAAATTAATCTAAATATGAGCAGGCAGGTAGACCTGTAATGAAAAAGCCCTCAAGTTTGGTGCAGGCTTTCATAATTAAGAGCGAGAGAGAACCTTTTTCACTCCCCTCATCCGCCACCCCATGATCATACATTTGGCATCTCAACTATGGGCCCTGGTCAAAAGTAGTGCACTACATAGGGAATAGGGTGTCATTTGGGAAGCAGGCCCAGTCTGCTCTGCTGTAGGCTTGGTAACAGCAGCAGGTGTGTGCGCCTGTTAAGTTTACCTAGGATTAGGATTAGAAAGGATCTCAGTATGTCACAGGAATCGGACTTTCTCTGAATTCACACACATTCTGCCTGCAGAGAACTGGAACTGGCGATGGAGGGACATGTGTGTGTGTGTGCTTGTGTGTGTGTATGTCTGGGGCTGTCAGCGTTGAGTGGAAAACACCTAATTAGAGTTTCCATCTAATAGATCTAAAGTTGCCAAATTTTAAGACATATCTATCCCTCTCCGTCACAGTCCTTCACAGGTGTGTGTCAGGCAGGCCAACAGCCCAGACAGTCTGGCAGGGTCGCAGGTTGGCAGCTGTGGGTCGTTGGGCATATAATTGAATACCTGTATTAGAACTTTAGAATAGACATTGAGATCCTCGGAATATGACAAAAAATCATGCATCTTGGTAAAGGAAAACTTGAATAAAATAACTCAGAGAATATAATACAAACGTCGTATGAGTGAGACCAAGGCACAAAAGTGCCTCTTTTATTGAACGAAACACTTAACCAAAACAACAAACGAACCGTGAAGCTATACAACTTAGTGCAGACAGGCAACTAAACATAGTCAAGATCCCACAAATAACAATGGAGAAAATGGCTATCTAAATATGATCCGCAATCAGAGACAATGATAAACAGCCGTCTCTGATTGGGAACCATATCAGGCCAACATAGACATACAAAAACCCTAGATGACAAAAACCCTATCCATACAAAAACTAGAGTACCCACCCTAGTCACACCCGGCCCTAACCAAAATATACAGAAAAACAGAGATATCTAAGGTCAGGACGTGACAACAATATTGCATAAAACAATGCATTTGTAGATATATCTGCACAATATGTTTGTTAGCTAGCTAGCCAGACAGTTTTTGATTCCATTATTTTATTTTTTATTAACTGTCAATATAACAACATTCCACATTAATAATGGCTGTCGGTGGCTGTTGGGTTTGGGTGAATGGCTATGAGTGGCTCTGTGGTCACATGCAGGGAGGATCCAGGAGGCCTCATTTGACCTGATTACACACATCGTCATAGTAACGAAGCTCAGCACACGAGTGTGTCCGGTTCCCTTGTCCCTGGTGTGAAGCAGTAAGTCTCACCCTCTCCATCACACACACGCAAGTGTTTATTTCCTTATTATTTGCCTTCTGTCCCCTTACAGCCATCCTGTTGTGAGTGTGTGTCAGTGTGTGTGTGTGTGTGGTGTATGTGTGTGTGATTGCATACATACCTGTGTGCGTAAGCATGTGTTTGCTTGTGTGTCTGTGTACAGTATGTGTAACACCACAGATCAATAACCAAAATATCCTTAATCAATCAAATTTATTCATAAAGCCCTTTTTACATTAGCCGATGTCACAAAGTGCTGTACAGAAACCCAGCCTTAAACCCTAAACAGCAAGCAATGCAGATGTAGAAGCACGGTGGCTCGGAAAAGCTCCCTAGACTCCCTTGACGTGTCTCCACATCCCCCTCCTTTCCCTCCCCACTTCCAAGGCCAGTAGTTTTTCCCTCCTCTTGTTGTCTCCTCCATCTTTTTTGCGGTTGCCTGTCTAATTGTTGGTAGGTCTTTAATCCTGCCAGATCCCAGTAATGCAGCACAGTGCAGTGTAGCGTGGCCCGGTCCGCTCCTAATAGGATCTAGTGTATTAACCCTCAGGACAATACTGCCAGCTGTCGCAGACTAGAGCCCCCTACTGGCCGTAGAGAGAGGGAGGTAAAGAGGGAGAAAGGGAGGGGGTGGAGAGAGAGAGAGAGAGAGAGAGAGAGACACACACAGAGAACGTGTGTATGCCTGGAAAGTGTGATGTTCTTAGTCCTGTGTGGAATGACAGAGAGAGCAGCTCATGGAGTGCTAAAGTGCTTTATCCAAAGAGAGGACAACTGCCTTTCTCCCTACTACTTTTTCTGCAAACCTATATCTATTCCACTCACTCCTCCTTCTATCTCTATCTTCCTCTTCTTAGTTATTTTTCTCTCTTTAATCACTTTTCAGTCCCTCCCTTCTCTCCCCGGCTCTTTGTTTCCGTCTTTCACCCAACCCTCTCCTGCCGTCCAGTCTGTTACCTCTCTACTGGCTCTATATGGTTGACTGAGTGACCGACCAGGGACTCAGGGACCAGTGGAGTGAGTGTCCGTGTCCGGGACTGTGGAGGACTTTCCGGGAGAGTCAGGATGGCGGTGAACTTTGCGGAGGTGCGGGGTCGGGTGAAGAATGTGTGTGCGCAGAACGGGCTCCTCATCCTGTCTGTGTTGGCTGTGGTCATTGGCTGTATGATGGGGTTCCACCTGCGGGGCAAGCAGCTCTCCGACCAGGTCAGTGTCAAAACTAACACCCGCAGGGTGTCCTGTTCCTTCAACCAACCAACACCCTCCCTTGTTGACCTGAAACACCCTGGGTCTCCTGTTCCCTTAGCCCCCAACCCCCACCCACGGCAGGTAGCTTAGTGGTTAGAGCATTGGGCCAGTAACCGCAATGTTGCTAGATCAATTCCCTGAGCTGACTAGGTAGAAATCTGTCATTCTCCTCCTGAACAAGGCAGTTAACCCACTGTTCCTAGACTGTTGTTGTAAATAAGAATGAGTTCTTAACTGACTTGCCCAGTTAAATAAAAAAATACAAATCCCTGCTCCTTACAAATGTGGTGCCTCTAAAGTCCTTGACCCACTACTCTGCTGCACCCTGTTCTCCCTGTCCACTGGTCCCCCTGTCCTCCTAACCTTGAAAAACACCTTACATAAGAACGGTGTCCTCCCAAACATTCCCCTCTTTCTTAACACCAACCTCTTGTCAAACACAGCTGTTGTCCTACCATGTGGGGAAAAAAACAACCCCATCTTGTCCTACCAAGTGACAATACCAACCTTAATAACACTGTGATTGAATTGTGAATTACCACACACACTTATGTTGCAGTTGTGTGGGTGCAGAGAGCTGAGGGGATTGAGAAAGAGGGAGATCGCTCTATAAGCTGTTGCTGAATACAGACGATCCAACAAAGCCTCTCTGCTCTTTAATGTCGTAGTGGCTAGACCTGAGGCTAGATCACTGTTTTGACTCTAGGATGACACTGATCAGACTGACTTATGGAAAGAGGCACATTTTCTGTTTACAAAATAGCTGGTATACTCAGTTAAAAAATGATTTTGAAGTTCAAACACTTCCAAACACAACTCATCCAGTGATTCATGCTGTTGGGTAATGCTATCCGATCCTGTCCTTATTGATTTGTATGGCTTCACTTGTCCTGTCTGTGTTTGTTTTCAAAACAAACCTCTTCTCATCAGTCGCGCTCCATATTAATGAGATGAAGGATTGTTAGTGGCTGTTGCTGTGGCTGTGGAGGCTTAGCTGTGAATCACATCGATGGGCGATAGAGCAGCACACTGCTGTCATTCCCTGTTTGTTTTTCTTTCAATATTTGTTGAAAAGGTATATTCACTTTATTTGGACGGAGATATACACTGCTCAAAAAAATAAAGGGAACACTTAAACAATACAATGTAACTCCAAGTCAATCCCACTTCTGTGAAATCAAACTGTCCACTTAGGAAGCAACACTGATTGACAATACATTTCACATGCTGTTGTGCGAATGGAATAGACAACAGGTGGAAATTATAGGCAATTAGCAAGACACCCCCAATAAAGGAGTGGTTCTGCAGGTGGTGACCACATGACCACATTCCTATGCTTCCTGGCTGATGTTTTGGTCACTTTTTGAATGCTGGCGGTGCTTTCACTCTAGTGGTAGCATGAGACGGAGTCTACAACCCACACAAGTGGCTCAGGTAGTGCAGCTCATCCAGGATGGCACATCAATGCGAGCTGTGGCGTAGTGTTCAGAGCATGGAGGCGCTACCAGGAGACAGGCCAGTACATCAGGAGACGTGGAGGAGGCCGTAGGAGGGCAACAACCCAGCAGTAGGACCGCTACCTCTGCCTTTGTGCAAGGAGGAGCAAGAGGAGCACTGCCAGAGCCCTGCAAAATGACCTCCAGCAGGCCACAAATGTGCATGTGTCTGCTCAAACAGTCAGAAAAAGACTCCATGAGAGTGGTATGAGGGCCCGACGTCCACAGGTGGGGGTTGTGTTTACAGCCCAACACCGTGCAGGACGTTTGGCATTTGCCAGAGAACATCAAGATTGGAAAATTCGCCACTGGCGCCCTGTGCTCTTCACAGATGAAAGCAGGTTCACACTGAGCACATGTGACAGACCTGACAGAGTCTGGAGACGCGGTGGAGAACGTTCTGCTGCCTGCAACATCCTCCAGCATGACTGGTTTGGCGGTGGGTCAGTCATGGTGTGGAGTGGCATTTCTTTGGGGGGCCGCACAGCCCTCCATGTGCTCGCCAGAGGTAGCCTGACTGCCATTAGGTACCGAGATTAGATTCTCAGACCCCTTGTGAGACCATATGCTGGTGCGGTTGGCCCTGGGTTCCTCCTAATGCAAGACAATGCATGTCCTCATGTGGCTGGAGTGTGTCAGCAGTTCCTGCAAGAGGAAGGCCATTGATGCTATGGACTGGCCCGCCCCGTTCCCCAGACCTGGATCCAATTGAGCACATCTGGGACATCATGTCTCGCTCCATCCACCAACGCCACATTGCACCACAGACTGTCCAGGAGTTGGCGTATGCTTTAGTCCAGGTCTGGGAGGAGATCCCTCAGGAGACCATCCGCTACCTCATCAGGAGCATGCCCAGGCGTTGTAGGGAGGTCATACAGGCACGTGGAGGCCACACACACTACTGAGCCTCATTTTGACTTGTTTTAAGGACATTACATCAAAGTTGGATCAGCCTGTAGTGTGGTTTTCCACTTTAATTTGAGTGGAAATCCAAATCCAGACCTCCATGGGTTGATACATTTGATTTCCATTGTTAATTTAATTTATGTGTGATTTTGTTGTCAGCACATTCAACTATGTAAAGAAAAAACTATTTAATAAGAATATTTCATTCATTCAGATCTAGGATGTGTTATTTTAGTGTCTCCTTTATTTTTTTGAGCAGTGTATTTAAACAAGACAGGGGATACAGAGAGGGGAGAGATGCAGAGTTACCCGCTAGACCAGCTTCAAGAATGGCATTCGCTGTTTATTAGATAAATAACAGAATACATTGAAATTGGACTCAGTTCATTTCAGGGCATTCTGTTCAAATTAAATATACAAATGTAATTACGCCACACAATGTACACAATCGGCTGTGCTAATTTTACACATGGGGGGAGTGACAATCCACCAGCCCTGTGGGTTATGAAAATGAACATTGACAGTTTCTTCTTAGCGACTGTCTTATTACATTGTGTACCGGTGTACTGGTATCATGTAATTTCATTGATTGACGTACTAAAACAGGACTGTATGAATAATTGGTTATGTGACATTATACATTATTTAGAATGTACACTGAGTGCACACAATATGACAGACTGACAAGGTGAATCCAGGTGAAAGCTATGATCCCTTATTGATGTCACTTGTTAAATCTACTTCAGTCAGTGTAGATGAAGGAGAGGAGACAGGTTAAAGAAGGATTTTTAAGCCTTGAGGCAATTGAGACATGGATTGGGTATGTGACAAAAGATTTAAGTGCCTTTGAACAGGAGCCAGGTGCACCGGTTTGTTTCAAGAACTGCAACGCTGCTGGGTTTTTAACGCTCAACAGCTTCCTGTGTGTATCAAGAATGATCCACCAACCAAAGGACATCCAGCCAATTTGACACAACAGTGAGAAGCATTGGAGTCAGCATGGGCCAGCATCCCTGTGGAACGCTTTCGACACCTTGTAGACTCCATGCACCGGCGAATTGAGGCTGTTCTGAGGGCAAAAGTTGGGGTGCAACTCAATATTAGGAAGGTGTTCCTAATGTTTGATATACTCAGTGTATAATTCATGAAGAATAAACAAATGTATACATCTATGGAGATGACAAACTTTGCAGAAAATAATATCTCAAATTGGAAAAGAAGGGTTTCCTGGGGACAAAATAACATGAAGTTACAAAACATTATGGATATCTCTTCCAGCAGTTACCGTCTGTCGGTAGCCCACGAGACCGAGTGGATTTTGTCTGAGAGAGTCTGAAGCTCTCATAATACCACAACGTTGCAACTGTTTAAAGGTCCATTAGACTGGTGGATAAGAGAGCAAGGAGAAGGAAATGGCTCCGGTTTACAGTAGTGGTGATGGTGATAAGAGCTACTCATTATTGACATAAAACAAAGGGGAATTCAAGAGGCATCTAATGGTGCCTTGAGAGGGTTTTGGTTTTCTGTTGAAGTAGTTCCTCAATAGCTACTCTTCTGTCTCAATATTTACCAAAAACGTGCCTGTTCAAAGGTGCTGTATTTCTACTCGTGGTGGAGCTCTATCTGCCTTACCACGTTTCTTCGAGATGGCCTTCCAAAATATCCAGCACTTCCTTCATTTACATGACTGACCAAGTGGGATGTTGTTGGTTGTTTTTACTGCGCTTTGTGCTCCCTTCCTACCTTCTGGCTAGTTGCTACTCACAGAGTTTAGACATGCAGCAAAATTCTGATCGTTTGCCAAATTATTGGTAAAAGATCTGATCTGATCTGATCTAAAAGATCTCCACCAGGTCAAGCAGAAATACAGCACCCTTGAACAGGCACGTCTTGGCCAAAATTTTGAGACAGAAGAGTAGCTATTCAGGAACTACTTCAACAGAAAAAACAAAACCCTCCCAAGGCCTCTTCAAACACAGACACAAGGCTGCGTTTAGACAGGCAGCCCAATTCTGATCTTTCTTTCACCAATTGGTCTTTTGACTAATCACATCAGATATTTTCCAGAGCTTATCTGATTGGTCAAAAAAACAATTTGTATTTTTTTTATTTTTAGAATTGGGCTACTTGTCTAAACGCAGCTATAAAGTCACAGTGAATCCAGTAGCTATTTTACATGGATTAGACTCATGTTGTACTATGGAGGGGAAGCAAAGGAAATGTTTGAGGGGTAACCAAAATTATACTATTATTTGTTATGAGTTAGTTTCTATCCCCTCTTTCTGCTGTGAGGTAGAGTGGGTAGGAGAAAGTAGAGTACTGGAGGTGGAGGAGGTCCTGGGGGTGTATCCATGTCGTCATAGGGAATGGGACCCTACACTCCCTCTCCACTGTCTTGAAGGTTATTTCTCAAACCGACAATGGTTTGTTCTGCACTAACGCAAAAAAAACAAACCATACAAAGTATACACATAGTTGAGGTAGAGGGAGGAACAATTTAATGTTTGTTTGCGTTGTATTTCTCCTGTTTGCTTCTCACACTGAGTGATGGGAATGGTTTATATACATTTTTTTCCCACCACCTAAAACTAGCCTATAGCAAAAAGGATTGTCTAATATAATTAACCAGATTAATAATTTGCTTTAAAATCACATGTTTATGCCTATTTGAGTCGGTTCTTTTTCCTGTATTCTGAACAGCCCAAAATCACATTGAATCGGATATTTCAAACCATCTTCATATGTTGTTTGAAAGCAGATACTTCAAAGTAAGCTGCCTGTTACTCAGGCCCAGAAGATAGAATATGCATACATTAGTAGATTTGGATAGAAAACACATAGAAGTTTCTAAAACCGTAAAAATCATGTATGTGAGTATAACAGAACTGATATGGCAGGCGAAACCCAGAGGACAAACCACCCCCCCAAAATTAAAATCGTCCTACCCCTATTTTCAATGGCTATCACTTTTATTATAAGGCCAAATCCTCCCAGATTGCAGTTCCTAGGGCTTCCACTAGATGTCAACAGTCTTTAGAAAGAGTTTCAGGCTGGTTTTTGGAAAAATTTGCCAGAAATGATAGTTTTTCTAGATGGCTCCCATTTTGGCTGTCGTGTTTCCAAGCGCGTGGAAGAGAGCGCATTCTTTGGTATTTTTCTCCGGTAAAGACAATAGCGATTCTCTGTCTTAAATTGTATTGTTTATTTACATATTAGGGTACCTAAAGTTTGATTATAAATGTTGTTTGACTTGTTTGGAAAAGTTTATTAGTAACATTTGGGATTCATTTTGTATGCATTTTGATGGAGGGAAACTGGGTGGATTATTGACTGAAGCTTGCCAGCTAAACTGAGTTTTTATGGATATAAAGAAGGACATTATCGAACAAAAGGACCAGTTGTAATGTAACTGGGACCGTGGAGTGCCAACAGAAGAAGATCATGAAAGGTAAGGCACTTTTTATATCGCTATTTCTGACTTCCGTGTTGCACCTGCCTGGTTGAAATATGTTCTTCATGTGTTTGTATGCGGGGCGCTGTCCGCAGATAATCGCATGGTTTGCTTTCGCCGTAAAGCCTTTTTGAAATCTGACACGGTGGCTGGATTAACAAGAAGTTAAGCTTTATTTTGATGTATTACACTTGTGATTTTATGAAAGCGAAATATGTATATACTGTCGTTTGAATTCCACGCTCTGCAATTTCACCGGATGTTGGCTAGGTGGGATGCTACCGTCCCACCTGCCCATAAGAAGTTTTAAGTGACTTTCTCAAGGGCACATTGACAGATTTTCACTTAGTCGGCTTGGGGATTCAAACTAGCAACCTTTCAGTTACTGGCTCTACACTCTTAACGGCTAGGATACCTGCCACCCTCGTGCCTGAATGGTCAAATCTGATTTATTTGCCCTCAAATGGGAGACTGTTATTTGGCATATCTTGTTGCTTGCTAGCTACTCTGTTGACAGTTTGCCAAGAACATGTGGTAGCTAACTAGCTTGCTCATTGTTTACAAACACATTTGTGAATGTGCTTGAATGCTAAACAGATAGCTAGTTGACTGCTGTGGCTAGCCAAAAAAGGACGTTTTTAACACACCCGTCATTACTATGAAAACTAGCGTAGCCGTGACAGCAAATGACTGCTGTCTGAGCACACATAAATCTGGATTGGTCACTTGTAACTTGTTGTTTGGACAGTCAGTTTCCAAAACGCATTTGAAAAACAAAACTGATTTGAGCATTAACGCCTGCAGTGTAAACAAGGCTTCAGAGCAACTGACTCAAACTAATCTTCCCAAATCTAGATCTCCACACAATTATTTTAAAACCCTCTGAACCCTAACCCCGGTCCCTTTTCCCTCCCATTTTGCTGTCCTGCTATCATGCAACAGATGTATTGCATGATATTAAATACAAGATGAACCATCAGGTGTTGTATATCTATACTTTATTGGTTATGATATGATTAACCTCCCAAAATGTCATTGGGTGTTTCATTTATTGGGATTAGGTGGTTATAATTGGGGCAGTGTGTGCATGTGCCACATGTCAGCCTTGTGTTCGGCAGATGCCAGGGCCTGATACCAGCTGTGTGTGTGTCTCTCTCACCCATGACACACATACACTCACTGCTAACCAGCCCGCCATTTGACTGCAGTGATCCTGATCTAATCTCCCTCTCCTCCTGTCTTTCCGCCCCCTCTTCCTTCCTAATATTAAACAACAGCTAAAGCTCTTTAGCTGTTATCATCTCTCAGATGTATTGTGTTTGAATTCATCCTCTCTCTCTCTCTCTCTCTCTCTCTCTCTCTCTCTCTCTCTCTCTCTCTCTCTCTCTCCCTACTTCTCTCTCTCTCTCAAAACCTTCTCTCTATCTCTCCACACCTCTCTGTTCCCATTATCTTTGTTTCTCCCACTACTCTCCATCCCCCCAACCATCCCTCTCTCTATCCTCCTCACATCCACATCCTAAGGAATTGTAAACACCTCCCATCTTGGTAAATACAGTAGAACAGATGATAGAACATCAACCTCTCAGAGGTATTTACAAACAGATGCCTGTTTAATTATTTATCTGGATGGAATATTCCCATTCATATCACATGCTGTTTGTAACTTGCCACTGAAGTTTAAAGGGGATCATTTTATGTTGGTGAGTAAATTTAGAACCACAATGTGCTCATTTGAAACACCACTCTAAAATGCTTCAATACGCACTCCAGCAATTAAAAAAAAAATACCTGCATTCAGAATGACTGCCAGGGTTGGGAAAATGTATTATTGAGACTACATAAATCATATAAACTGGAACAGCCATCTCAGTAACAGGTGCAATAAGTCCAACTATAAACTGATTTGATTAGTTTTAAAAAATGTATGTTATTTATGTTTGTGTAGCATAATATTAACCAACCAAACAAAGTACATGCAAAAACACAGGTATTGAAATAAACAATTCTGAAAAATCTACATGTAAGAGAGCATGCTGGGAAATATGATAATGATGAGCGTGGTTTTGAGATGTTTTGATCAAACAAGCTTGTTCAAATTCAGTTGAATTTGAGTAGAGTTTGTTGAGTAAACATACTAACACATTAGCTCAAATTCTTGTCCTTTTGAAGTCTGCTCAACTCGTGTAATAACGCTGATTAAACAATTGGTTGAGTTGGCTTTTTGACAGTGTTGCCTTCCAAAGGCAACATGAATTTGTAATTTTACTCAACAAGCCTTTTTAAATTCAGCTTACTTCGAGAAGAGTTTGTTGAGTAAACAAACTTGAACACATTACTTCAAATTATAACGTTGATTAGGAATTGGTTAAGTTGGATTTTTACAGTGTGGTAAATTCAAAATGCCTATCTACAGTAAGCCTACCCAATATTTACAGTAAGTCTATCTACCTATCGACCCTAACTAACAACGTGCTCTGCTCTGTTTGTCCTCTCTGTGTTTATGTAGGAGGTGAAGTACTTCCAATTTCCTGGAGAGCTCCTGATGAGGATGTTGAAGATGCTCATTCTGCCCCTCGTCGTCTCCAGGTAGGAACACAACAGAGGGCATGCTGGGTAGTTCACACAACCCCCACCCTCCTCCCAACACACACATACACAGTACTTGGAAAATATTTGTGCTTGTATTGATATTCGCTGACAAAAAAACCACAACATCTACTTCCATGCCCTGTCCTTCTGATTTGGAAACTAGCTGCAGTATGTCCTACAATTTGCTGTTGTTTATTTACAAGATTACATTTTCAGGTTATGCAGATCTGCTGTTGTTTGCAGAACTGTGAGTGTTATTTTCATCTCCGGATGAAAAGTGTGCCCAAAGTAAACTACCTGTTATTCAGGCCCAGAAGCTAGGATTTGCATATAATTGGTAGATTTGGATAGAAAACACTCTGAAGAAAACTGTTAAAATAATGTCTGTGAGTATAACAGAACTGATATGGCAGGCGAAAACCTGAGAAAAATCCATCCAGGAAGTGGGATTTTCTTTATGTTTGTAGTTTTCCATTGACTGCCAATACAGATTCCATTGACTTAGGAAGTGCAATTTGAGTCATATGGCTTGCACTAGATGTCAACAGTCTTTAGAAATGGTTTCAGGCTTGTATTCTGAAAAATGAGGGAGTAAGACCACTCTAAATGAGTGGACACTGCAGTGTCCCAGAGGTTTTTCATGAGCACGACCGAGAGTGCGCCCTCCTTGTTTTCCTTTTGTCCTGCTGAAATATTATTGATTATTCTGACTAAAAACAACCTGAGGATTGATTAGAAACATTGTTTGTGTCACGTTCTGACCATAGTTCTTTTGTGTTTTCCTTGTTTTAGTGTTGGTCAGGACGTAAGCTGGGTGGGCATTCTATGTTTTGTGTGTCTAGGTTGTTTTTCTGTGTTCTGCCTAGTATGGTTCTCAATCAGAGGCATGTGTCGTTAGTTGTCTCTGATTGAGAATCATACTTAGGTAGCCTGGGTTTCACTGTGTTTTTGTGGGTGATTGTTTCCATCTCTGTGTTTTACACCACACGGTACTGTTTTCGGTTTCGGTTATTCACGTTACGTTTATTGTTTTTGTATGGAGTTGTAGTAAAATGCCAAATGGATCTACCTCCTGGTCCTCTTTCCTTGTCTCACCCACCAAGGATAGAGACAGAGGTGACCTCGCCTACTGAAATACCGGATTGGGCAAAACCACCAGAAGACAACTCAAGCCAACCAACTATTGAACCTAACTGGTGTCAGGAAGAATCACCCTCTGCCTCAAGTGACACCTCTGAATGGGAACAGCTGATAGACTCATTGCTGATAGAGTAAGGGCACTGTCATAAACAGAGGCCCATATGCACACTGTAAGAAGAGTATTTCCTCATTGTTGCTAGAGTAATGGGCTCTGTCATAACCAGAGGCCCATATATGCACTGTAAGAAAAGTATTTCCTGTTGTAAGATATGTCGTCACCCTCTCTGCTCTGAGGGAACAAGAGGAGCAGCGGAGCGGGTGCAGAGAATCAAAAGGTATATAAAGACACATTTGCCATTACTTTGGAGCTGACTTCTTGAATTCTGAATTATTTTAGACAACCATTTGACTTCGGGTAAATTGACACCTGACTCAAATTACTTAAAAGATTCTAACTTGTTGGATCTGAGAAGTGACTCTCCGATATACCGTTTAACTACTGACCAGTTGTTTTGTCGCTTTGCGCCCGCAACAAGCATCTCGACCTTGATGCGGGCCACTGACGCTGCAGTAGTTCAACGGGGTTGAGTGGCATTCTAGACCTTAAGGTTATCCCTTGCTTTCTCTTATGGATGTCTGAATTGACCCTGTGATTTTGCGCCAGGCGCGTGGGTGTTGATGCAAATATATCCAGAAGAGTTCTCCGGAACCTCTCGATTGAGCTCAGCATCTCGACCTCGTTGCGGACACAGACTTTTTGATATTCCATTTGGGGCAGGGAATCACCAGCGGGTTCTTCCATCCAGGCCAAACTTGAATCTCTCAATTTAGTAAAGCACCGACTCCAATTCAACCTCTCAGTCAGTAGAGGGGAGTCGCTACCTATCTAAATTCGTAACAGAACTCTGACCGATTGAAACTCTGCTCATGATCTCGTGGGTCTCCTCGTCATCTCTCAAAGGTAATTAAATAACTATTACAAGTATTTAATATAGAGATAAGTGTTATCATTGTACCAGGCATTTTATAAGAGCATTATGTCATTTGCATGTTTTTGATTAACGCTGTGTGTGACCGAGTAACAAATGGTGTATTTTGAAATGTGTTTGATTGTAAAAGACAAAAAACAGAGTGTTTTCAAAAATAAACGGTAGTCTTATTTTGTCTCGAGCAAAAGGTTCTCTCAAAGACAGTTAACGGCACGGGAGATAACAACTCTGACACTCCCCGCTACCGGGACACTGGAAACGGCGATCAATGCTCTATGACAGAATGAGTTACCATTAAAAGACAAGGAGGAAGGTGTGTCCAGTAGTGATTCATTTAATTGTCTTATCGATATATCTAAGTTTTATTTTCCAAGCGATACATAGCCGACGGGCAGAGTAGTGAGACTAAGTTGACTAAAGGTCTTCACACTTTAAACTAGAAACATCACAGAGGGGAAACACTCAACCACAGGGAAATCATATAGAGACTGGTAGGACTAGTGCTTAATATTAACTCAAGGACTCAAGTGGTGAAGCAAAGAGTCTAGAGGATGGGGGTGGGGTTCACACATCCCAGCTAGAGCTAGACCGTTGAGAGTGACAAGGCAAAAGACCTCTCTACGCGGACAACGCTTCGATATAGAAAGAGAGGCAGGGCTACGCGAGCGGTCCTGGTTATACCGAGATAACCTGAAGTATCTATAGTGCCCTGTCCAATCCAGGGAACGGGACGCTAACCACCTCTAGCACCCCGCTGCCGGCCAAGGGGCGGGGCTGAAGGTTTCGTATCGCGACAGAGTGTTCAGTTTATGTGTTTAAATAAATACCATGGACACTTACCACGCCGCATATTGGTCCTCTGATCCTTCTCGCCTCTCCTCTTCAGACGAAGAGGAGGAAAACCATTACAGTTTGACATGTTTCTACGAACTTTACTGATACTTTTCTGATTTTTTGTCTGCCTGTTTTGACTGCCTTTGAGCCTGTGGATTACTGAACAAAACGCGTAAACAAAACGGAGGTTTTTAGATATAAAGAGGGACTTTATCGAACAAAACAAAATGTATTGAGTAAATGGGAGTCTTGTGAGTGCAACCATATGAAGATCATCAAAGGTAAGTGATACATTTTATCGCTATTTTTGACTTGTGTTACTCCTCTACTTGGCTGGTAACTGTTTGTAATGATTTGTCTACTGGGCGCTGTTCTCAGATAATCGCATGGTATGCTTTCGCCGTAAAGCCTTTTTGAAATCTGACACCGTGGTTGCATTAACAAGAAGTTCATCTTTAAACCGATGTTTCACACTTGTATGCTTTATTAATTTTTATAATGAATATTTCTGTTTTTGAATTTGGCGCTTTGGATGTTGGCTAGGTGGGACGCTACTGTCCCACACCCCCTAGAGAGGTTAATTAAGAGTCTGGTGATGCACTCGTGCGTCAAACTAAGTAACATAACAAAAACATTCCCATACAAATGATTCAGCTTATGCTAGAGATATTAGTTTTTTTTGCGTGGGCTACATCCCACTACATCCCATCCCATCCTACATCCCATCCCATCCCCCTATGTCTTCCGTATCCGCGGTGGAAGGGGGCCGAGTTACAGTGGTCTTTATCAGACCATGAGACATCCCGAAAATCGGTCTTCTTTAGCGTCCAACCGGTTTGGCATACAAACTAATATGACCCCACTGTGGAAAGGGGAGACTCTCACGAATACAATAGTGTCACGGGACTCGTCTCAAGGTAACCCACACAAAAGTAAAGAGGCAGTTTTACCTCAATGAAAATAAGGGGTTAAATATGTGTAAACATATAGTGAATTTGGAAAGAATTCAGACCCCTCTATATTTTGTTATGTTGCAGCCTTCGTCGAAAATTGATTAAATAAAAAAAATCCCCATGAAAAAAATACCTTATTTACATAAGTATTCAGACCCTTTGCTATGAGACTTGAAATTGAACTCCGGTGCATCCTGTTTTTCTTTTGATCATCCTGAGATGCAGTGCCTTAGATCGCTGCGCCCCTCGGGACACTTTTAAAAAGGTCAACATCCACAAGGCCAGGTGAATTACCAGACCAACATGCAAGTGTCGTCACTGACATTTTCAACCTGTCACCGGCCGAGTCTGTAATAACTACACGTTTCAAGCAGACCACCATAGTCCCTGTGCCCAAGAACATCATTTAATTTTTTACTATAGTTTATTTAGTAAATATTTTTCTCAACTCTTATTTTTCTTAAAACTGCATTGTTGTTTAATGGTTTGTGAGGAAACAGTTCACGGGAAGGTTGTATTCATCGCATGCGACAAATAACATTCAATTTTTTTACTGTAAGACATTCAGCGGTAACCTGCAGGAGCACGTTTACCTTCTACCTGTGCGTTGTAATCGACGTTTCACAATGTTGTTGTAGCCCTCAACTATCTCTCCTGATTCACCCATTCAAGGGATTAATGATTAGTTGACAAGTTGAATCAGGTATGCTAGTTTAGGAATAGTTCAAATACATGGAACCACTGGGGGGTCCCAGAGGAGAGGTGTGAAAACCCCTGGCCTAACTAAGTCCTGTGAGTTGCCTTTCCTCCTTGTTGCAATGTTGGTGATTATGCAAGGCTTTCATGCAACAGAATGCCAGTGCAGTTCTAAGATTATTATATCATTTCTACATCAAAAGCGTTTTCATCCTGATTTCTCCTCACAGAGAAAAAGCAGGGAATAATATTTATGTTTTTTAAAATGTTTTTAAAACGATGCCGTTTTATGGGGTTTGATAAGTTCTTGCTAATGGTGAGCCGGACAGATTCTCTCCGACTCTACGACTCTATTTTGGAACCAAATCTTCTGTTCCCTGGCTACATGAGGCTGCAGCGATGTTGACTGGAAAAAATGAAATAACAAATCATGAAAACGGACTGATTACATGCAGGACGCTTTGCGGAATAAGCTACTTACAATCCTTGCCATGGCAAAGACTGGATGAGAAGTTGATCCCCCTCTCTCTCTCTCACCCTCTTTTTATGTCTATCTCTCTCGCACTCTCGTACCCTATTTATCTCTCTCTCTCTCTCTTTCGCTCTCTCACCCCATTTATCTCTCTCTCTCTATCTCACCCCATGTATCTCTCTCTCTCTCACTCCATTTATCTCTCTCTCTCTCTCACCCTATTTATCTCTCACCCCATTTATCTCTCTCTCATCCCATTTATCTCTCTCTCTCTCACCCCATTTATCTCTCCCTCTCTCTCTCTCTCTCTCTCTCTCTCTCTCTCTCCCTCTCTCTCTCTCTCTCTCTCTCTCTCTCTCTCTCACCCTATTTATCTCTCGCTCTCACCCTATTTATCTCTCACCCCATGTATCTCTCTCTCTCTCACCCCATTTATCTCTCTCTCTCTCTCACCCTATTTATCTCTCACCCCATTTATCTCTTTCTCACCCCATTTATCTCTCTCTCTCTCTCATCCCATTTATCTCGCTCTCTCTCACCCCATTTCTCTCTCTCTCTCTCTCTCTCTCTCTCTCTCTCTCTCTCTCTCTCTCTAGTCCACGCTAGGTTTCCTGGCAGAGGCACATGATGGTTAATTACAACTTATCTGATACTCTATATTATTGTATAAAGACTAGTATTACTATACTTACATACTATATTCTTCATGGTAGTGTTAATGCAGACTTTACAGTAGTATTCACTCTAGTGTTTTTGCGGATATGACTGTAGAAAAGTTGTAATTAACGTAATGTGCCTGGATATGGGCTCTGTTCCTTGGTGTCCACATCACTAAGGACTTAACATGGTCCTCTTACACCAGCACAGTTGTGAAGAAGGCGTCACAGCTCCTCTTCTCTCTCAAGAGGGTGAAAATATTTGTCATGGCCCCTCAAGATCCTCAAGAACCTTTACAGATGCACCATCGACAGCATCTTGACTGGTTGCATCACCAGCTGGTATTGCACCTGCAATGGAGGACAGAGGATCCTCTTAAAGAAGAAGTTACAGGTCTGTGAGAGAAATCTTGCTTGTTTGTTGGTGACCAAATACTTATTTTCCAACATAATTTAAAAATAAATTCATTAAAAATCCTACAATGCGATTTTCTGGATTTTTTTGTCCGCCATAGTTGAAGTGTACCTATGATGAATATTACAGTCCTCTCATCTTTTTAAGTGGGAGAACTTGCACAATTGGTGGCTGACTAAATACCCACACATTCACACACCTAGACTGACACCCTGCACACACACGCATACACATATATACACATGCACACACACTTACTGACGTCACACACTTACACCCACACACACATTTACCACCATGCACCCACCCACTCACCTCGCTGCTGCTATATTGATTATTATTGACTATTATTATTATCATTATTTATCCTGTTTACATGTCCTGTACATATCTTCCTCAACTACTCCAGTACCCTTGCACACTGTAATTATGGCACTGAGCCTGTATATAGCTTGCATTCTTGGGACTTGTTTCCTATGTTTATTTCTTGTGTTCTTGTGTGTATTTCATACTTTTTTATTATTACTTTACATAATTTCCCTTATATTATTTCCTTGAATAGTGAATTTTTAGGAAAGAGCTCACAAATAAGCATTTCATTGTACTTTTCAAACCTGTTGTATCCTGTGCAAGTGATAAATGAAAGTTGAACGTTGAAACTATACTAAACACTAGTATTTACTCTAGTGTTTTTGCATACATGACTAGTACAGGCCTTTTTAGATAGGCCCGTGTTTCTGCTTATAAATTCAGACATTTTGGTAGGCCATTTGTTAGTCAACTTGTCTATCATTTTCTTTTGTCGTTACTTGTTGCCCTAGAATACTGGATAAACCTTTGCTCACCAGAATAATGTGATAAATCAATAAACGGAAGTGTTAAGCAGCAGTTATTCTATTGGCGGTGAGGAATTAACAGGTGGCTAATACTTACAATATTTACAAAAATAACAAACCGGTCAAAGAGCAACAAAGAACATAAACTGAATCAAATATGAGCTCATTCTAAAGAAAACCCATTCTTCAATCATGCCTGAAAAACCTGGCAGCATGCCAACCTGTTCCCTGTCTGTCTCCCTATAAAAAAAAACAAAGAATTACAGGGTTTAAATAGGACTCCCCATCATGCAACAGCCAATGAGAATCAGTTTCACATCAGGATATTCAATTAACATTACAATGCACAAATTACAATCCTGACATATTAAGATCACAGTCATACATATCGATGTATACCAGCACACATCTCAATAAATGTGCCAACCCCACATAATATAAAATCAATTCATGTGCGTTTTGTAAACAGTGTCTGGTTATTATAATCCTGAAATACTTTAGATTGTCTGATTGAGGACATACAGTATAGTACAATCATCACAGTTCTACACATGATTGAGGGATACTACAGTGTGGAGTGTAGTATACTATATAATTCTATAGTAAGTACTATAGTTATAGTAAACTATTTTTTCTTGTGGGTAGGGTTGAAGTTAGGGGAACTATGTACAATTCCCACACACCAACCTACTCATCCGCCCATCCTCCCACCCACCTGAAGCCCATCATCCGCCCAAATACATCCACCCACCAGCCTCCACCAGGGATGCCCATAAACATATGGAACAGGCTTCAGACAACAAAATACGTTCTGAATTGATCAGTGGTTCCCTTTATAGTTATTTTGTTACAGGTATCCGCATGGGTAAACAAGCCAACTCCAGGCTACAATATAGTTGTTGCTTGTTGCTATATATTTCGGTACTAATCAGTATGGATTGCATATTCTCTACATCTCTATGGTTCTGATTATGTTGATTGGCCAATTTAAGAATCCTGACACATCAGTTTAACACCTAATGTTCATAACTTTCAACATAGTTGGAAATGGCATTGTCTGGGGCTGTCTGGTATCTTCATATCTTAATGTAAAATGCAATGCAAATGTCTGTGGTAACGTCATGTCTGTCAGTTTTGGGAGCTGAATGCCCAGTGATTCGACAGTGATTAATTCCCAGAGCATTTATTTTCCAACTGATTCAATCCCTGTCGTCCTCTGTCTGCCCCTCCACCCGCCCCCCGTCCGCCCGTCTGTCTGACTCTACTAGTAATAAAAGGCCTCAGCCCTCTGATAAACCCCTTATGGAAGAAAATCCCAACTGATTATTAGTTCAGCAGAGCAGGTTAAACATTGTATTCAAGTCAGATGAAATACGAGTTTTAGAGTGAATTGTTTTTCTGGCTTCTTAATCGTGATGGACAGGACTGAGCTTTGGAAACTACGTGTATGGTGTTCTTGTAGGAAGATACACTAGCTGTGCAGCAAAGGGCAAGGAGGATTTGGGAATACTGTAGAATAGTGTCTGTTTGTTTTTTGTTTGTCCATAATAGTAGTATTACCTCATGACAATTATTGTCTCATTTGTTATGTCACTGTAAGCTTTAATAGCACTAATGGGTTATTGGTAATAGTCTGGATGGCCAGCTGTCATCTTCTGTATGTACAGTAATATAGTGGTCTTGTACTGCCACGTCTGAAAATAGTGTTCATGTCAAATGATTTATTATGCTATAATTCAATCCTACTGTTTTTATGTTTGTTTGCTGACCATATTGGATGAAGGATGTGAGGGCTAGAATGTCATTGTTTTGACATAAAAGAGATAAATCCTTATTATTGATGATGCCTCTGTGTGTTAATGATCTGATCCTTTGATTGTGCCTCCACATTTTCATGCAAGATAAATGAAAGCTAAAACACAGAGACCTAAGGTTCATGAGTGCAGGCAGGCACGTCATTTCTTTGAGGCTGTACCCTGCTGCACACATAAGATCAGGAACTGTTGGCCAAGCTATGTTACTTCCTGAGACTATTTCAGCCTTGTGCGTTCGTGTGCATGTGTGTTTAGATATGGATACAGTAAAAGAAAGGAGCACTCAGTCTGCTCCACTGTTTCTACTCGAGGAGGAGGAGGGGTGGATTAGTATAAGTCTCTTGTCCAAAGAAGGGAAGGTAGAGTACAGTGCAGTAAGCCTCACATGGCAGATTGTCATATGCGAAATTATTGGCACCATTGATAAAGATGAGCAGAAAATACAGTATAAAATCAATACTGAGCTATAGTGTTTTCATTGATGATCTTCTTTGGTACTAATACAATTGTTCAGAGGAAAAATATTTAGTTTAACAAGTAATACAAAAACATCTCTGAAATATAGGTGTCATTATTATTGGCACCACCGTTTGCAATACTTTCGGCACCCTTCCCTTGCGAGGTTAACAGCACTTATTAGCCTTTTTCTGTAAAGTTTTCTGAGACTAAAGATACAAAGTGGGACGGATCTTAGACCATTCCGCCATTCAGAATGTTTTAAGATCCTTGCTGTCCTTCGGTCTGTGCGGAGTCCGGAGTCATTGCAAAATGTTGATTATGTGGTCAATTAACCATTTCTTTGTGGATTTTGATGTGTGCTTTGGGTTATTGTCTTGCTGGAAGATCAACTCGCGGCCAAGTTTCAGCTTCCTGGCAGAGGCAACCAGGTTATTGGCTAAAATGTCCTGGTACTTGGTAGAGCTCATAATGTGGTTGACCTTAACAAGGGCCCCAGGACAAGTGGAAGCAAAACAGCCTCATAACATCAAAGATCCAGCACCATATTTTACAAAATGTGGGGAAAAGTGAAGGGGTCTGAGTACTTTCCGAATGCAATCTACCGGTTTCTCCATACCGGTATGCATATTTTAGAATGTTTGTCAGAATGGTTGATGCAACACAGCTGGAACAATGATTTATTCTAAATGTGTAAGAATGTTCCCTCTGGAGAACATCATTAACATACATATGTATAATCTAGTCTACAAGGTAGGGGTCAAGGACTTAACAAGGGCATGTAGGTCTACTAATGGGCTGCATACCAAATGGCGCCCTATTCCCTATAGCCCAATTCGGCTCTGGTCAAAAGTTGTGTACTATACAGTATATGGGATAGGGTGCCATTTGGGACACATACATAGTGTACGGAGTTGATGCCATACCACAATGAGCCCAGAGGTTGACGGGTCCACTCAGGGATGTACGCAGAGGTCAGAGATTACAGTCTTAATTGGTAATGCAGTAATAACCCACACACAAACAAACCAACACACACACACACTCACAGACACATATGCAGACACACACAGATGCAGACACTCAAACACATACAAGATCCAGACACAGGCACTCACTCACACATGCAGACACACACACACACACACACACACACACACACACACACACACACACACACACACACACACACACACACACACACACACACACACACACACACACACACACACACACACACACACACACACACACACACACACACACACACACACACACACACAGCTGCAGACAAACACACAGATGCAGACAGACGCAGAGAGAGAGAGAGATGTCCAGTGACACAAAAACCAGACCAGTTCATGAGTCTGCAGTACAGTAGACAGAGTCCCAGAGTGTGCACGTGTGTGTGCATGCTTACGTGCGTATTTGTGTGTGCGTTTGTCACTATACATGTGTGCATGCGTGTTTGTGTGTGTGTATGTGTGCATGTGTGCATGTTTGCTCACACGTGGGCATGCATCTGATATAATCACCCTCCACACTCTTAGTCTGACTGATTAATCTTTTACCCTAAAAATAAATGAAGGAAAAATGGAACGGACCAGTGAAAAGCGTTAAAGTGGTGTTATGTAGCAGATTAGATCATGATGATGTTTGGAATTGTTGTAAATGCTGGAGAATTGTTTCGGAGATTATATACTGTAGTCTTTCATGTATTATCTTTCCTGTGTGTTGTATCTCTATGAGTGGATGGGTGAGACAGAAAGAACTGGCTGGATATATACACTCTTTGACTTCTACTTACATGAGGCTAAAGCTACATAGGGGGTTATAAGGGTTTTATAAAGCTTTTATGAAGGGTTTTTACTTCAAAGAGAGCTGTACTATTAAGTGTACTACTATCTTAATAGCATTGTTTTCCAGTTGTGAGAATTGATCATTCATTATTATTACCGACAAACTCTGAACAACCATCCTGACATGCACGCCAGTGTCTTCGTATCTTTCACAGTGTGTGCGTGTGTGTGTGTGTCTTCGTATCTTTCACAGTGTGTGTGTGTGTGTGTCTTCGTATCTTTCACAGTGTGTGTGTGTGTCACAGTGTGTGTGTGTCTTCGTATCTTTCACAGTGTGTGTGTGTGTGTGTGTGTGTGTGTGTGTGTGTGTGTGTGTGTGTGTGTGTGTGTGTGTGTGTGTGTGTGTGTGTGTGTCTTCGTATCTTTCACAGTGTGTATGTGTGTGTGTGTGTGTGTCTTCGTATCTTTCACAGTGTGTGTGTGTGTGTGTCATCCATCACCATGGGGAAAGGTAAAGAACTCACAAAAGAGACTAAGGTTGTTGACTTTCATAATTAGGCCATGGGTACAAAAAAAGTACTGAAAAAAACAAATAAATCACTTACCACTAGTAGGGCAACAATTAATACATTTAAAACCACTGGAACAGTGGTCAACTTGCCTGGTGATCCAAGTGTACCTTGTCCTCACCCAGAGTGAGGAAGATGATAGGATTTTTTTTGGCAAGGAGGTGACGTCTAATTATAGATTTGGAGACTTGGTGACCACAAGAAGTGACCCAGTTCTGTAGCTCTCCCACTGTGGCCCTTGGACTTTCATTTGCCTTCCGAACCATCTTGCTCACTCTGCGTGGGTACAATATACACTTGGGTCCTCTAGCAGGCAAGTTTCTCACTTTTTTAGAATAAAAAAACAAACAAACGTAAACACCTGGAGTTTGCTAAACGGCATTGGTACTTGAAATGGAACCCGTGTTATGGTCAGCTGACACGAAAATAGAGCTCTTTGGCCACTCACACCAGTGGTGAGTTTGGCACCAAAAGAAAGAATGCATATGCAGAAAAGACACCTACTGTTACATTAGAGGCTTCTTCGAAAATTGATTAAACTATTTTTTTTCTCATCAATCTACACACAATACCCCAACATGACAAAGCGAAACAGTTTTTTAGATTTTTTTTGCAAATGTACGGAGTCCACCTGTGGTAAATTCAATTGATTGGACATAACTTGGAAAGGCACGCACCTGTCTATGTAAGGTCCCACAGTTGACAGTACATGTCGGAGCAACAACCAAGCCAGGAGGTCGAAGGAATTGTCCGTAGAGCTCCGAGACAGGATTGATACTAAGGCACAGATCTGGGGAAGGGTACCAAAAATATTCTGCAGCATTGAAGGTCCCCAAGAACACAGTGGCCTTCATCATTCTTACATGGAAGAAGTTTGGAACCACCAAGACTCTTCTTAGAGCTGGCCACCTGGCCAAAATGAGTGATCGGGGGAGAAGGGCCTTGGTCAGGGAGGTGACCAAGAACCCCATGGTCACTCTGACAAGAGCTCCAGAATTCCTCTGTAATGGGTGCGTGCTGGTGGCAGGGAAGTCAGGCGCAGGAGAGTGAACTTGGTATAAACTGAGTAGTTCAATAAAAATTCAAAAACTCCGGAAACCAACATATACAAAATGAAATAAGAGGGTGCAAAACCCGTCGCACACCAGAACATAACTAGCACCAATACATACAACAAGCAAATCACCGACAAAGACATGAGGGTAAATACACAACATGTAATTGATGGGATTGGAACCCGGTGTGATGGAAGACAAGACAAAACCATAGGAAATGAAAAATGGATCAGTGATGGCTAGAAGGTCGGTGACGTCGACTGCCGAACACCGCCCGAAGGAGAGGGATCAACTTCGACGGAAGTCGTGACATCCTCTGTGGAGATGGGAGGACCTTCCAGAAGGACAACCATCTCTACTGCACTCCACCAATCAGACATTTATGGTAGAGTGGCCAGACGGAAGCCATTCCTCAGTAAAAGATATGACAGCCCGCTTGGACTTTGCCAAAAAGCACCTAAAGGATTCTTAGACAATGAAAAACAAGATTTTCTGTTCTGATGAAACCAAGATTGAACTATTTGGTCTAAATGCAAAGCCTCACATCTGGAGGAAACCTGGCACCATCCCTAAGGTGAAACATGGTGGTGGCATCATGATGTGAGGATGTTTTTCAGCGGCAGGGACTGGGAGACTAGTCAGGATGGAGGAAAAAATGAACGGAGCAAAGTATTGAGAGATCCTTGATAAACACCTGCTCCAGAGTGCTCAGAACCTCCGAATGGGGTGAAGGTTCACCTTCCAACAGGACAATGATTCTAAGCACACAGCCAAGACACTGCAGGAGTGGCTTTGGGACAAGTCTCTGAATGTCCTTGAGTGGCCCAGCCAGAGCTCGGACTTGAACCTGAACCAAACATCTCTGGAGAGACCTGAAAATTGCTGTGAAGCGACGCTCCCCATCCAACCTGACAGAGCTTGAGAGGATCTGCAGAGAAGAATGGGAGAAACTCCCAAAATACAGGTGTGTAAACCTTTTAGCGTCATACCCAAGAAGACTCGAGGCTGAAATCACTGCCAAAGGTGCATCAACAAGGTACTGAGTAAAGGGTCTGAATACTTATGTAAACGTGATATTTAATAAAATATTTTTTTATACATTTGAAATCCATTGTAGAATAAGGCTGTAACGTAACAAAATGTAGAAACAGTCAAGGTTCTGAATACTTTCAGGATGCACTGTATTTCTCATTTCTAAGAAAAAAATATGCATTTCTAACGGACATTCTGACAGATCTAAAGCAAAATTGATTAAATGGAGCAGAGGAAAAACTATCTCCGCTCTGCTTTGCTCTCATTTCTAAGAAAATTGGTGTCAGTCAGTCGTCATGGCGATGGGATCAATCCCTTTAGGCTTGACCTTTTGAGAGGGAGTTTCCTCTTCGACCCCTCACAACAGCAGTGGAGGCGGATGGGAGGAGCTATAGGAGGACGGGCTCATTGTAATGGCTGGTATGGAATAAATGGAATGGTAACAAACATCACACATATGGAAACCGCATGTTTGACTCTGTTCCATTTTGACTGAGTGACTGCGGAACATCAAATCAAATCAAATGTTGTTTGTCACATTAACATGTTAATGCGACGGTAGCGAAATGCTTCTGCTTATAGTTCCGACAATGCAACGAGTAATCTAATCTAAACCTAACAATTCCAAAACTACTACCTTATACACACAAGTGTAAAGGGATAAAGAATATGTACATAAAGATATATGAACGAGTGATGGTACAGAACGGCATTGGCAAGATGCAGATGGTATCGAGTACAGTATATACCTATGAGATGAGTAATGTAGGGTATGGGAGGGAACAGGGAGTACAGGAGAGGGCTCAGAACGCACCCTTGTGGGGCCCCAGTGTTGAGGATCAGCGGGGTGGAGATGTTGTTACCTACCCTCACCACCTGGGGACGGCCCGTCAGGAAGTACAGTACCCAGTTGCACGGGGCGAGGTTGAGACCCAGGGTCTCGAGCTTGATGACGAGTTTGGAGGGTACTATGGTGTTAAATGCTGAGCTGTAGTCGATGAACAGCATTCTCACATAGGTATTCGTCTTGTCCAGATGGGTTAGGGCAGTGTGCAGTGTGGTTGCGATTGCGTCGTCTGTGGACCTATTTTGGCGGTAAGCAAATTGGAGTGGGTCTAGGGTGTCAGGTAGGGTGGAGGTGATATGGTCCTTGACAGCCATGGTGTCTTTAGACAGATACATTATATTTCATAGTCTCTGTTTACATACAACATGAAAATCAACACACAATCCGATACATCACAGAAACACAATACAATATACAACAGTGTTGTTGTACTTTGTGTCAGCAAAGGGAGGAAGTGAGTGAGGTAGCGATTGTAAACTACCTATCTACTACATCGGCAATGGAAATATACTGTCAGTCACAATTATCACAAGATTCCAGTGATATGCAATTGCAAGTAAACAACCACAAAGTGTGATTAACATAAAAAACAATGACAGCGAATTCTAAATCTCTTTTAAAAGTCATGAAGAATTTGGTTCCAGGAAAAAAACTATTGATTTATCAGTCACATGCATACCTCCAAGCCCTTCTGGCACCAACTGATGCATGTCTGATGCCTCGAGTTCTGAAAATCATTTTGGATTTTCTAATTTGGCAGCATCCAAACATATTTAATAAACCATAGTTGAATAAAGAATTAACATCTAATGAATGGATTTGTTTTCATTGAATTTGAGTTCTGTAGCAGACTTTACTGTTAATTGGGAGATGTCTGATACTTCATGATTCTTCTCTTTTCATCTGGCTGTGTATTTTTCTATTCTTGCTGCATCCCAACACCTCTGATAAACCATATTTGAAGAAATCATTGATTTCTATTTAATGTATTTGCTTTTATTTGTGATGACAAGGACGGATTGTCCCTGTGTGAAAATGAGCAAGAGTGTTCATCAGTTTCTTGATGACTACACAGTATCTTGTGTAGACTGGATGAATCTGTGTGCGTCCCAAATGGCACCCTATTCCCTTTATAGTGCACTACGTTTGACTAGGGCGCACACACACACACACACACGCGCACGCACGCACACACACACACACACACACACACACACACACACACACACACACACACACACACACACACACACACACACACACACACACACACACACACACACACACACACACACTAATCTCGGCACCCAGACCCAAATGAGTGTCACGGCCGTGTCCTGAGAGACTTAGTCTCGTACATTAGAAGCCTTCTGAGGCTATGAGCGGCTATATCTTAGTGATATATGAAACAGTTATATACATACTGTACATACTGTACACAAATACCCTCCCCCTTCACTCACTGCCTTCTGTGCCCATCTCCTGCTGGTAAGAGACTGTGTGACAATCAAGGACATCCAGAAAGCTATCTCAGCCTCAGCACGGTCTCAAGTTCGGGATGGTTCACTGCATCTACGTCCCAAATGGCACCCTATTTCCCATTCCCCAATTGGCCCTGTTCAAACGTAGTGCAAGGAATGGGGTGCCATTTGGGATGTAGATCGTATCTCAGAGGGGTATCTGCGGAGGACAGACTCACAGCACAAAATGGCAGAGGAAACATTCATTGACCACCCTAACCCGCCAGCCAAACAATACAGGATTAGATTTTAGGCAGCTCGGTCAACATCTTGCTTGCATCCCAAATGGTACCCTTTTCCCTATATAGTGCACAACTTTTGAACAGGGCCCATAAGGCTTTGGTCAAAAGAAAATAACTATGTAAGGAATATGGTACCATTTGGGAAGCATCTCTTGTCTGTCCAGCTCTGGGTATCAGAGAGTCCCAGAGATCGATGTCCCCTCCATTTCCTGTTCAATATAAATGCTCTCTGGTACTAAATGGTAGTAAATCTGCAACAAGTGCTCCCACTGATACAGTGTGATTTCTTTGCCTTTTCATTACTGAGAGTGATGTCACATAGCCTTCGTTTTGTACTACCAGTACAACAATTAGTTGTACATTACATTCATGGAAAGGGCTACATGAATCAAATTTGAATATGAATATGAATGAGCATCTAACTGAGAGAAAATATTTCTATTAAAGGGTTAATTATAATCCCTTTCACAGAACTTAAGCGCTATAGCATGATTGAAATGTAAAGGTAATGTTCCCATGTTCGCTGAGACTGATTTAAGGTAAATGCTGCATATGTCAGCTCAATCTGAATTTACCTTTAAATCTTGGCGCACCCATCCCGTTAGCGGGATCATTTTCGTCAACATCCGCTAAATTGCAGAGCGCCAAATTCAAATTCAATTACTAAAGATATTTCATTTTCATGAAATCACAAGTGCAATATAGCAAAACACAGTTTAGCTTGTTGTTAATCCGCCTGGCGTGTCAGATTTCAAAAAAGCTGTACAGCTAAAGCAAACCAAGCGTTTATGTAAGGACACCTCTCTCAGCAGACAAAACATTACAAACAGCTATCAGCAAAGTAGATTGGTCACGAAAGTCAGAAAAGCAATAAAATTAATCGCTTACCTTTGATGATCTTCAGATGTTTGTTCTCACGAGACTCCCAGTTACACAATAAATGTTCCTTTTGTTCCATAAAGATTATTTTTATATCCAAAATACCTCCATTTGGTTAGCGTGTTTTGTTCAGAAATCTACAGGCTCGAGCGGTCACGACGGTGCAGACGAAAATTCCTAATAGTATCCGTAAAGTTCGTAGAAACATGTCAAACGTTTTTTTTTATAATCAATCCTCAGGTTGTTTTTACAATAAATAATTGATAATATTTCAATCGGACCGTAGCTTTTTCAATAGGAGAGAGAGAGAAAATGTCTGCTCCAAGCTGACATCCAAAACTCTGCTGGCACCCAGCCATCCACTGACGCGATGTGATAGTTCTCGCTCATTTTACAGAATAAAAGGCTGAAACTATGTCTAAAGACTGTTCACACCATGTGGAAGCCATAGGAAAAGGAATCTGGTTGATATCCCTTTAAATGGAGGGAAGGCATGCAATGGAACAGGAGCTTTCAAAATAAGAGGCACTTCCTAGTTGGATTTTCCTCAGGTTTTCGCCTGCAATATCAGTCCTGTTATACTCACAAACAATATTTTGACAGTTTTGGAAACGTTAGAGTGTTTTCTATCCTAATCTGGCAATTATATGCATATTCTAGCTTCTGGGCCTGAGAAATAGGCAGTTTAATTTGGGTATGTTTTCCATCCAAACATCAAAATACTGCAACCTACACTCAACAGGTTAACCTCTATGGGACCGGTGACCCCCCCACGGGATGGTTGAGCTAACGTGCGCTAATGTGATTAGCATGAGGTTGTAAGTAACAAACAATTTCCCAGGGCATAGACATGTCTGATATGGGCAGAAAGCTTAAATTCTTGTTCATTTAACTGCACTGTTTACATTAGGTATTACAGTGAAGTAATACCATGCTATTGTTTGCGGAGAGTGCACAGTTATGAACTTGAACATGTATCAATAAACCAATTAGGCACATTTGGGCAGACTTGAAGCAACAGTTTAAACAGAAAGGTAATGGTTCATTGGATCAGCCTAACACTTTGCACATACACTGCTGCCATACACTGCTGCAATCTAGTGGCCAAAATCTAAATTGCTCCTAAATTGGAATAATACATTGTGGCCTTTGTCTTGTATGTCAAAGATGATGGAAAAAAAAGAAGAAAAAAAAACGCACGTTTTTTCTTTGTATTATCTTTTACCAGATCTAATGTGTCATATTCTACTACATGAATTTCACATTCAAAGTGTTTCCTTTCAAATGGTATCAAGAATATGCATATCCTTGCTTCAGGTCCTAAGCTACAGGCAGTTAGATTTGGGTTTGTCATTTTGGTCGGAAAATGAAAAAAAAAGGGTCTGATCCTTACTGGAGTGAAAGATCGAGAGAAAAGCATTGAAACTCCCCGAAGGCATAGTACAGCCACTCCCATTTTCTGAAGAATTGCATTATGGGCCCTGAAAGCACGAAAATTGTGCCACTGCTTGTATACTTCGTATTTTGGCAAATTTAGTACGACATCCGGTAACTTTTGGCATACTAACTACATCCATGCTACGATCAATGAGCATACTACATACTCAATTTACATCACAAATAATACAGTTAATGCGGTTAGTATTGGAACACAGATCTAGTGTGCATGTGCATTTGGGCCGTGTAAAGTAGATGCAACCCGGGTACGGTCCATGAATTACAGTTAATGCGGTTAGTATTGGAACACAGATCTAGTGTGCATGTGCATTTGGGCCGTGTAAAGTAGATGCAACCCGGGTACGGTCCATGAATTACAGTTAATGCGGTTAGTATTGGAACACAGATCTAGTGTGCATGTGCATTTGGGCCGTGTAAAGTAGATGCAACCCGGGTACGGTCCATGAATTACAGTTACTGCGGTTAGTATTGGAACACAGATCTAGTGTGCATGTGCATTTGGGCCGTGTAAAGCAGATGCAACCCAGGTACGGTCCATGAATTACAGTTAATGCGGTTAGTATTGGAACACAGATCTAGTGTGCATGTGCATTTGGGCCGTGTAAAGCAGATGCAACCCGGGTATGGTCCACGAATTGGACTTTGTGAATGTAAAATACTACATTATGTTGAAAACAATGGTCCGCCATCTTGGTCACCGTCTTTTGTTATTTTATACTGCAGTGCGTGCTTATTACTCAACTGAGATCATTAGTGGGATGGTTGGAGTTCTCTGGAAGTTGGAAAGTTGCAGTAATGTTGGAAGTTATGTCCTAAAGGGGTTTACCCTGTGCTTTGAGTGTTGGATTTCTTATGTTCATGTCATAGATCTATTTCTATTGATTTCTGTGTATATTTGATGTGCCTGATGACTAAATACTTAGGGAACGCTAGTAAGAAGAAATGTACCATGGCTTGTGAAATTATTCACCCCCTTGGCATTTTTCCTATTTTGTTGTCTTGTATCATTTGATTTACACAGCATGCTTACCACTTTGAAGATGAAAAAAAACTGAAAACTTGAGCGTGCATAACTATTCACCCCTCCAAAGTCAATCATTTGTAGAGACCCCTTTTGCAGCAATTACAGCTGCAAGTCTCTTGGGGTATGTCTCTATTAGCTTGGCATATCTAGCCACTGGGATTTTTGCCCATTCTTCAAGGCAAAACTGCTCCAGCTTCTTCAAGTTGGATGGGTTCCGATGGTGTACAGAAATCTTTAAGTCATACTACAGATTCTCAATTGGATTAAGGTCTGGGCTTTGACGAGGCCATTCCAAATGTTTCCCCTTAAACCACTCGAGTGTTGCTTTAGCAGTATGCTTAGGATCATTGTCCTGCTGGAAGGTGAACCTCCGTCCCAGTCTCAAATCTGTGGAAGACTGAAACAGGTTTCCCTCAAGAATTTCCCTGTATTTAGCGCCATCCATCATTCCTTCAATTCTGACCAGTTTCAAAGTCCCTGCCGATGAAAAACATCCCCACATGTTATTCTCTTTTTAATTTTTTAAAATTTTACCCCTTTTTCGTGGTATTCAATTGTTTAGTAGCTACTATCTTGTCTCATCGCTACAACTACCGTAAGGGCTCGGGAGAGACGAAGGTTGAAAGTCATGCGTCCTCCGATACACAACCCAACCAAGCCGCACTGCTTCTTAACACAGCGCGCATCCAAACCGGAAGCACCACTGTGTTGGGGGAAACACTGTGCACCTGGCAACCTTGGTTAGCGCGCACTGCACCTGGCCTGCCACAGGAGTCGCTGGTGCGCGATGAGACAAGGATTTCCCTACCAGCCAATCCCTCCCTAACCCGGGCGACGCTAGGCCAATTGTGCGTCGCCCCACGGACCTCCCGGTTGCGACAGAGCCTGGCGCGAACCCAGAGTCTCTGGTGGCGCAGCTGGCACTGCAGTACATCACCCTTAACCACTGCGCCAGTGGGGATGGGTATTCTTAGGGTGATGGGAGGTGTTGGGTTTGCGCCAGACATTTTCTTTGATGGCCAAAAAGCTAAATCTGACCATATGTTTGGGGATTTCTCCCACATGCCTTTTGGCGAACACCAAACGTGTTTACTTATTTTTTTCTTTAAGCAATGGCCTTTTCTTCTGGCCACTCTTCCGTAAAGCCCAGCTCTGTGGAGTGTACGGCTTAAAGTGGTCCTATGGACAGATATTCCAATCTCCGCAGTGGAGCTTTGCAGGTCCTTCAGGGTTATCTTTGGTCTCTTTGTTGCCTCTCTGAATAATGCCCTCCTTGCTTGGTCTGTGAGTTTTGGTGGGCGGCCCTCTCTTGGCAGGTTTGTTGTGGTGCCATAATCTTCCCATTTTTTAATAATGGATTTAAAATGGTGCTCCGTGGGATGTTCAAAGTTTTGAATATTTTCTTAAAACCCAACCCTGATCTGTACTTCTCCACAACTTTGTACCTGAGCTGTTTGGAGAGCTCCTTGGTCTTCATGGTGCTGCTTGCTTGGTGTAGTCACTTGCTTGGTGGTGTCCCTTGCTTAGTGGTGTTGCAGACTCTGGGGCCTTTCAGAAAAGGTGTATATATACTGAGATCATGTAACACTTACATTGTACACAGGTGGACTTTATTTAACTAATTGTGTGACTTCTGAAGGTAATTGGTTGCACCAGATCTTATTTAGGGGCTTTATAGCAAACATCTGCATGAACCACTTTTCCGTTTTTAATTTTTGGGAATTTTTGGAAACAAGTAATTTTTTTCATTTCACTTCACCAATTTGGACTATTTTGTGTTTGTCCATGACATGAAATTCAAATAAAAAATCTATTTAAACTACAGGTTGTGTTGCAACTTAATAGGAAAAAATGCCAAGGGGGATGGATACTTTTGCAAGGCAATGTAAGCACTGTATGCTATTAGCTGAAATATTTCTTTAAAGCCTTGTTTTCCTGTTTTTTTACGTACACTGAGTATACCAAACATTAGGAACATCTTTTCCCTCAGAACAGCCCCAATTTGTCGAGGCATGGACTCTACAAGGTGTTGAAAGCATTCTACAGTGATGCTGGCCCATGTTGACTCCAATGCTTCCCACAGTTGTGTCAAGTTGGCTGAATGTCATTTGGGTGGTGGACCATTCTTGATACATACGGGAAACTGTTGAGCGTGAAAAACCCAGCAGTATTGCAGTTTTGACACAAACCTACTACCATACCCCGTTCAAAGGCACTTACATTTTCTCTCTTGCCCAATCACCCTCTGAATGACAAACATACACAAACCATTGTCTCACAGCTTAAAAATCATGTTTTAACCTGTCTCCTCCCCTTCATCTATACTGATTGAAGTGAATTTAACATGTAACATCAATAAGGGATCAAAGCTTTCACCTGGATTCACCTGGTCAGTCTATGTCATGGAAAGTGTTCTTAATGTTTTCTTAATGTTTTTGCAGTACACTGTATATTGGAATTATTCCATGAAATTGTGAAAATGACAAAAATGCCCCTTTAGTGTAGGAGCTGTTTTAAAAGGTTTTGGTGGGATGGAGTTTCGTCCCATCACCAGGCGGCAAATTAGTTAAATTAGTTAATTAGTTCATATTTGTTGTTGAGATAAAAACGACTGCGTTCGACCTTTAAAAAGTGAATTTCACATGAATGTTCCAATACACTATACAGACGAGAACAAGAGGTAGCTAACCATTTCAACAACCGTTAGCTCTCTCTCTCTTTCTCTCGTTCGCTCACTATACTCACTGTCTACAGTTGGATTTTCTAGTCTCTCTCTTTCTCGCGCTCTCTCTCTCTCTCTCTCAATTCTATTCAATTTGCTTTATTGGCATGACGTAACAATATACATGTTGCCAAAGCGTATTTAGGAGACTGAGTGATTCATTTACAACATTAACATATTTAAAATAATAATAATCAATATTGTCAAATGGACAATCAGTAGCAACAATAATCACGGGTACAAAAATCATCATGCAATGGAGAATAACAGCATAAAGGACATGTGCAAGTTGGTCTGTCAGACACGGTCCCTCATATTATTGCAGACAGCAATGTAGTGCGCTGCCAACCTACAGCTCTCTGCGTCTTCCCCCAACAGGACGGTAGCCTATTATCATCAGAGAGGTCTCTGAAACCTTGAATAAGGGTTTCAAATTTGGGGAAATTACACTTTTAGTTTTATATTTTTGAAACATTTTGTCAGGAAATGCAGCTGTGTCTCAGGTCCTGCTGTGGTGCAGTGGTTGCACAGCCTTTCCTCTTCCTCCATGTTTCCTGTGTCTACCGTTCTCAGTGGCAAGGCTGTGCTCACTGAGCCTGTACTTTGTACAGGTTTTGATCAGTAACCATGGTCAAATAGTTTGCCATGGTTTACTGTTGATGTAGTGCCAGATAGCAATGCATTTTGCTTTGTGCTTGTGTTTCCCAATAGGTAATGTCGTTTTGTTTTGACTGTGTTGTAATTTGGTTTATTCTGATTGATTGGATGTTCTGGTCCTGAGGCTTCAGTGTGTTAGTAGAACAGGTCTGTGAACTCAACCCCAGGATCAGCTGGATTAGGGGACTTTTTACTTTGCTCAGTGTTTGGCATTGCAGAGCTTGGTATTGATATGAGAGGGAGGAGCTTTTTAGTTGACTAGTGTCAGTTGCTTGCTGTTGTGCTGTGCTTTTTTTGGTTCTGATTGTACGTTTATAGAGTTTTAAAGTCTCATAGTAATGAAGGCGTAATTCACCATTATTTGGCACTTTGTGCTTCTGGTTTGATAGTGTTCCAATTTTTCCCCCCGATAATTTTAAAATCTGTATCAAACGAGTGGTCATCTGTATTTTAATGTATTTATTTTTAAAATCTATTTCAGTTGTGCTTCTTTTGCCGTTTGCCTGAAAATATTGTTTATATGTTTTACTGCTAGATTGATGCCTTCTTTACTATGAGTGTATGTAATATCTAGAAAGTTATTGTGTTTGGATTTTTTTGGTTAGTGGTTGCCTTCTGTGCTGTTTTGGGCCCATCTGTATGAATTTCTGAAATTGCACAGCTTTCTGGGCTGTGAATGTGTGGTTGTTTCCAAGTCTGTACTTTTGAGGAACAAGGTCATTTGGCTGTGATCAGGGTCAATGTCTGTAATCGTATAGTCTACTGTGCTGTGGCCAAGAGGTCAGTAATAGGTGAATCTCCCCAAAGAGTAACCTACCATTAACAAAGTACAGACTCAGTCTTTGACAGAGCTACAACAAATCCCTTCCGTTTTTGTTGATGGTGCTGTCACTGTTGTTTCTATGGGGCAGGTTAAGACAGAAACAGTATGGCCTGTAATAAAGCTGTCCCCTCGTGTGGTCGTTAGGTCAGATAGTGTGCCTGTGAGCGCATGTGTGTCTCCACACATCAGCACATTTCCCTGGGCCTGTGAGTGACAGTGAGTGACAATGTCTGCCTTACACCATGTCTCCTGCAGAATGATGACATCAACATCTTTTCAGTGGTAAACTCTTCAGTCCAAAGATTGACAAGTTTAGGCCCTGAATGTTTCACATGCTAACTGAAAGTGATTTCACGTTGCAATTAAGAAAGAATAGCACAGTAAAAAATACAGTAATTACTAAGTTGTTAGGAGTGAGATAAACAATGGATAACAGCAAACGGGTTCTCTTTTTATTTTTTCCTTCTTTCTATTGAACAAGTAAACTCTTAGTACAGCAGTGTATGTGTGTGTGTTGAGTGGAGTTTAGTGCAGATATACTGGAGGAGCTGTTTAATTTCACTCAATCCTCCAGAGTTCTCCTTTCCACTGAGGGCCTCAGCATAGCTGCGCTGGTCCTGCTGTTGGGCCCCGTGGATGGTGGCCAGATCTGGGCCGGGGGGGGGCTGCCTCTCTGGTCTGGTAGAGGTGGTGGTCTGGTGTGGGGTAGTAGGCTGGGCCTGGTCCAGTCTGGCTGTGCCAATGGAAGTGGTGATGCTCTGGTGGTGGGTAGGGCCTGTGGGGTGTGCTGGGTCTGGTGTGGAATTGAGGGGGCTTGGGGCTCCTTGGTGGTCTGGTAGGGGTCTCTGGGTGGTCCTCTGTCCAGTAAGGTTTGGTTTGTCTACCAAGTGCCCCGTAACCATTCTGCTTCTCTCTGTCTTCTCTCCCTGTGATGATCTGCCTGGCTCTTTCACTTCCTAACCATTCTTTTTCTCTTCTCTCTCTCTCTCCAGTTTGATGTCGGGGCTAGCAGCCTTGGATGCCAAGTGTTCCAGCCGCCTGGGCATCATGACCGTCTCCTACTACCTGTGGACCACCTTTGTGGCGGTGGTGGTGGGCATCCTCATGGTTACCATCATCCACCCAGGGGGCGCCGCCCAGAAGGAGGACAACGAGGACAGCGGCAAGCCAATCATGAGCTCCGCTGACGCCCTGCTTGATCTGATTCGGTAAGAGACAGGAAGAAGATCATTACATTGACCTTTGACCTATGTTGTTGCGTGTCCTACTGAATTGAATCGTTCTAAAATCAGCCTACAGTGAAGGTTCAATTATTCAAGGGTTGCAATCTTGAGGGGTTTTATTTGTCACGTTTACAATAAACATTTGTTCCCCAGTGCAAAACATATTCTAGACAGGAATATTGCTATTACTTTGTCAGTTCCTCTTCAAGCCTCTGTACTCTGTGACTATTGAGATGCTAAAGGCTTTGTTGTTCAATAAATCAAATGTATTCACATAGTGACTTTTATAAAAGCAACATTTCTTACAAGGGTTTTTACACAGTAACATGGCAACTGCAGATTCCCAAGACCCTCTAGACCTCACTCAGTAAGAGACCTCCCCTTCATCAGAATTGGTTTGAGGCAGGCTTTCGAAAAATGATTTGATATGATAAATGATAAAACCAGTAAGACATGCGTGTGTCCGTGAGTGTGTGCGTGCGTGTGTGCATGTGCGTTTCGTGTGGAGATTGTAGCAGGCAGCTAAGGGGCTTCCAGCACTTAGCTTCACCTCCTCAGTTAACAACAACAATCCTCAGCAGAGCCTTGGAATATAATTACCATTGGTTGCGTCCCAAATGGTAACCTATGAATAGGGTGCCATTTGGGATGTAGGCCAGCAAATAACCATGGCCCTCAAAATGCCTTATGCACTCCAGAATCTTAAGCACAAGAAATGTGTAAGTTATAGTGTTAATTGGATTCGTAACATATCGTCCAATTTTTTTCAATAAAAAATTGAAGGACGTAACAAGTAATGCGAAATGGATGACGCCGTACACAATTTGACGACGTAGTACACAATTTGATGACGTAGTACACAATTTGACGACGTAGTACACAATTTGACGACGTAGTACACAATTTGACGACGTAGTACACAATTTGACGACGTAGTACACAATTTGACGACGTAGTACACAATTTGATGACGTAGTACACAATTTGACGATGTAGTACACCATTTGACGACGTAGTACACCATTTGACGACATAGTAGACCATTTGACGACGTAGTACACAATTTGACGACGTAGTACACAATTTGATGACGTAGTACACAATTTGATGACATAGTACACAAAAATCGGGGACCACTTTTGGCTCGTGAACACCACTTTCAAAACTACTGGCTGAAATTATGCAAAAGTTTGAGAGTGCATCTTTGATGCTTTATTAAAAATCATTAAAAAGCAGCATTTTTATTCTCTTTGTTCTCTTTTCCATCCAATGCCACCGTGTCAACGCTCCAGCTAATGTATCATTATTGTGTCCTATATAGAGTTGAAGTCAGAAGTTTACATACACTTAGGTTAGAGTCATTAAAACTCGTTTTTCAACCACTCCGCAAATTTCTTGTTGACAAACTATAGTTTTGGCAAGTTGGTTAGGACATCTACTTTGTGCATGACACAAGTCATTTTTCCAACAATTGTTTACAGACCGATTATTTCACTTATAATTCACTGTATCACAATTCCAGTGGGTCATCTGTACAAACAATAGTATGCAAGTATAAACACCATGGGACCACGCAGCTGTCATACTGCTCAGGAAGGATACGCGTTCTGTCTCCTAGAGATGAACGTACTTTGGTGAGAAAGTGCAAATCAATCCCAGAACAACAGCAAAGGACCTTGTGAAGATGTTGGAGGAAACAGGTACAAACGTATCTATATTCACAATAAAACAAGTCCTATATCGCCATAACTGCAAAAAGCACTAAAGCTGGAGACTCTTACCTCCCTCACTAGCTTTAAGCACCAGCTGTCAGAGCAGCTCACTGATCACTGCACCTGTACATATCCCATCTGTAAATAGCCCATCCAATCTACCTCATCCCCATACTGTATTTATTTATTTATCTTGCTCCGTTGCACCCCAGTATCTCTACTTGCACATTAATCTTCTGCACATTCTACCATTCCAGTGTGTAATTGCTATATTGTAATTACTTCGACACCATGGCCTATTTATTGCCCTACCTCCCTTATCCTACCTCATTTGCACATGCTGTATATAGACTTTTCTACTGTATTATTGATTGTATGTTTGTTTATTCCATGTGTAACTCTGTGTTGTTGTATGTGTCGAACTGCTTTGCTTTATCTTGGCCAGGTCGCAGTTGCAAATGAGAACTTGTTCTCAACTAGCCTACCTGGTTAAATAAAGGTGAAATATATATATATTTTTTAATAACCTGAAAAGCCGCTCAGCAAGGAAGAAGCCACTGCTCCTAAACCGCCATAAAAAAGCCAAACTACGGTTTGCAACTGCACATGGGGACAAAGATTGTACTTTTTGGAGAAATGTCCTCTGGTCTGATGAAACAAAAATAGAACTGTTTGGCAATAATGACCATCGTTATGTTTCAAGGAAAAGGGGGGAGGCTTGCAAGCCGAAGAACACCATCCCAAACGTGAAGCATGGGGGTGGCAGCATCATGTTGTGGGGGTGCTTTGCTGCAGGAGGGACTGGTGCACTTCATAAAATAGATGGCATCTTGAAGAAGAAAATGATGTGGATATATTGAAGCAACATCTCAAGACATCAGTCAGGAAGTTAAAGCTTGGTCGCAAATGGGTCTTCCAAATAGACAATGACCCCAAGCATATTTCCATAGTTGTGGCAAAATGGCTTAAGGACAACAAAGTCAAAGTATTGGAGTGGCCATCTCAAAGCCCTGACCTCAATCCTATAGAACACTTGTGGGCAGAATTGAAAAAGCGTGTGCGAGCAAGGAGGCCTACACACCAGCTCTATCAGGAGGAATGCGCCTGAATTCACCCAACTTATTGTGGGAAGCTTGTGGAAGGCTACCCGAAACGTTTGACCCAAGTTAAAGAATTTAAAGGAAATGCTACCAAATGCTAATTGAGTATATGTAAACTTCTGACCCACTGAGAATGTGAAAAGCTGAAATAAAAGCTGAAATAAATAATTCTCTCTACTATTATTCTGACATTTCACATTCTTAAAATAAAGTGGTGATCCTAACTGATCTAAGACAGGGAATTTTTACTGAGAATAAATGTCAGGAATTGTGAAAAACTGAGTTTAAATGTAATTGGCTAAGGTGTATGTAAACTTCAGACTTTATGACCACCTCTGTCGCCTCAGTTCAACCCAATCATGTATATAGAAAACATACATCTCTGGTTCAACCTCTGTTCACCATCACCCCAGAGAGGATCAATTATTTGGTACTGTAGCTCCCCAAGACAACATTTAACCCAGATTTAATCCTTTTCACATTTCTCCAGTGAGAGTTTTGAACTGTTTAATTCAACTGTGCCAGAGATATTTTGGTAATATTTGAAAACATATTTGGAAATATAAGGCCAGGGCCTATATTTGGAAAATATTAAGCTATGAACTGCTTAATTGACAATATAACTGCTCTTTTAAAGCTAAAGTTTGAGATAGGCAAAACTGCAACACTGGCTGCCCCCAGGTGCGTTTGTTACTGTTTTTGTTCTGAGGAAATTAGCATCCAGCATCGTGGTACAAGAACATTGTACATTCTCTGATGTTCTACCGTGCATTAAATCTCCAGCGTCTGGTTGTCTCTCACCCAGCCACCCTGGTGGTTAACCATGTGTGCTGTGTCTTGTGCTGCCTCAGTCTCACGGAGTGTGTGTGTGTGTGTGTGTGTGCGTGCATGTGTGTTTCAGTGACACGAACGCACACAGGATGTAAAGCCTAATGCCTCCTCTGTCAGTGGGTCACAGCTAAGCTAATTAAGCAGGTGAGGGATGGAGTGTGGGTTTAGGGTTTAGGGTTAGACACAGGGACATGCTAGACTGACTCAGAGCATCACAGTATATATGACCATAACAGTCGGTCAGTGGGCCACTGTCACAAGCACTTAGTCACCCAGTCACAGGCCTATGGCCCTACACAGCTCCCAGTCACAGGCCTATGGCCCTACACAGCTCCCAGTCACAGGCCTATGGCCCTACACAGCTCCCAGCCACAGGCCTATGGCCCTACACAGCTCCCAGTCACAGGCCTATGGCCCTACACAGCTCCCAGTCACAGGCCTATGGCCCTACACAGCTCCCAGTCACAGGCCTATGGCCCTACACAGCTCCCAGTCACAGGCCTATGGCCCTACACAGCTCCCAGTCACAGGCCTATGGCCCTACACAGCTCCCAGTCACAGGCCTATGGCCCTACACAGCTCCCAGTCACAGGCCTATGGCCCTACACAGCTCCCAGTCACAGGCCTATGGCCCTACACAGCTCCCAGTCACAGGCCTATGGCCCTACACAGCTCCCAGTCACAGGCCTATGGCCCTACACAGCTCCCAGTCACAGGCCTATGGCCCTTACCTACACACAGGGACCGCTCGTAAGGAGGCTTACTACACAGACAAATGCAGTTTATAATTACTTTATTATCGTTTAGTATTAATGATTAACAAACATTTACCATATGTTATAGTAAACGTAATAAATAAAAAGGCAGTAAGTTGGCATACGTGTTTGTTCACAAACGTGTATATTTTTTTGTTAGAGCTGAACACCTACCTTGTCATGTGGTGTCCTGCATGAGAAAATTGTAACAGGTAATCAGATTTATGACGTGAAAAAGTGTATGTTAAGCCAGACTCAGGGACTCTGTGGACCTTACCTACAACACAGACTCCTCGTGTGAGAGACTCTACACAGACAATGGCACTTTATTACTACATTATTACTATTAAATATAACTGATTAAGGAACACTGAATATCTTTTATTGTCATTGTGTAAGTATAGGTGGTGCTCATTCAGGTGTATTTTGATTAGATCTGAGCATGTGCATTAGCCTGTTGCATGCTGTTAAACATAGGGAACTGATGCAGAGGGTAACTGCACAATTATTTATGTTTTTTTTTTAACTTGAGAAATTATAAAATGAAAAGTGAGTGCTAAGCTCTGTGACATTTTGAAAATGCGTGGGACAATGACCTGTGTATCTATACCAGGGTTGAAGTCAATTCCATTTCAATTCTAGTTCATTCTGGAAGTACAATGACATTCCAGTTCCAATTGACTTTAAAGCTGTTCAATAAGGAACATGTGGAATTGGAATTGACCCCAACCCTGGTATCCACAAAGGCAGGAGCTATGGCACATGTACATGAGGCCAGGAGGAGGGATCCTGCCTGTCCTTGTTGTTGCTGTGTGTTTTTTTTATTTATCCCAGAGGACAGCTGTGCTCAGGATTTACCCTAAAGCTTTAGAGCCTCCCTCCCTCCCTGCCTTCATCTATCATGCCAGTGTATATATATGTGCTTATGTCGGTGCGCCTCTTTTTGTGCATGTTTGTGCGAGGTGTATGTGTGCGTCTGCATGTCCAAGTATGTGTGTGCTTATGGCCGTGAGCTTGTGTGTGTGTTTAATGTGATGTGTGTATGAACGTGTGTAATGGTGTAGGTTTAATTAGTGGCATTCGTTCTGATCCACACTGTGTTTGATTACCAGAGTGGTTTATTGGCTTGACTCTCATAGAGGCCCGGAACGGATGACTTAGTCATGGAATCTACTATAAATCAAGTCAAATTCAAATCCAATGTATTTGTCATCTACACAGTTTACATGTATGACCTAGTGATTAAATATACTGCACTTCAATACTCTATATCAGTATTTTTATTTTAAATAATATTTTTTCTTTTTTTCTTAAAACCATCAATCAACAAATTAATCACATTCTATTTATAAAGTGAATTTTACAAATGTTTAGCGAGCAGGTTGTTTATTATTGCACTATATCCATATATTTTTAAAAATGTTAATTTAACCTTTATTTAACTAGGCAAGTCAGTTAAGAACAAATTCTTATTTACAATGACGGCCTACCACGGCCAAACCCTAACCTGGACAACGCTGGGCCAATTGTGCGATGCCCTATGGGACTCTCAATCACGGCCGGTTGTGATACAGCCTGGAATTGAACCAGGGTCTGTAAGTGATGCCTCTAGCACTGGCCATATGTTTGCATTTCAAATAGCGACACTCATCCTGAGCTCGCACCTCCAGCCCTGGGAGGGACATTCCCGCAAAGTGCAGGAGATTCCATTTGTCTCCTGGTGCCTTCCAAGGCTGAAAGTGATTCAAACTGAACCTGAGGTTGTGAATGTAATTATGTGAATTAAATAGTTGTGCTTGGATTGTTTCAAGAGCTGTATATTAGGTATGTTCAGAGAGACCGGGTCAAAATTGTATGTTGGGTTGATCGGTTATCAGGCACATTCCTGTTGTCTGGTCATAACATTCAAAAGATCAGAGTCTCCTTTGGTTTAACGGAGAACTTGTTTTGAAAGCTCCATTAAGACACGCGTATTTCTTATTAGTTGAGAGTCATTTACTCTGTCTTATACTGTAATGTATAATGTATTTTATGTACACAGTAATTGTTTGAGTGTCAGTTAATTTGTGACGAATACATCTTATTAGTTGATTTGAGTAAATGCATCCCTCATTTATAGAGTAACTCTTTGACTATACATTCATAATTTAGTAGGTCTATTGGTAAATGTTATTTAGACTATACACATAGCATTATGCATAGGTTCTAACATGACATCTCTGGCTAAGATAGACCTACATTAAAGCTTGGACTGTGGTTGCTATAAACAACTCATAAGTCCCATAAGCCACTTAATAATCACATAAAGCTATCTTAGAACACATGTAATTACAGTACCAAGTGGTGACGTGCAGACTCTCAAGCTGGCTAGACCCTTCGGTATACAGTACCAGTCAAAAGTTTGGACACACCTACTCATTCAAGGGTTTTTCTTCATCTGTACTATTTTACACTTTGTAGAATAATAGTGAAGACATCAAAACTATGAAATAATACACATGGAATCATGTAGTAACCAAAAAAGTGTTAAACAAATCCAAATACATTTGAGATTTTAGACTCTTCAAAGTAGCCACCCTTTTCCCCGATGAACACTTTAGACACCCTTTTCCCTGATGAACACTTTAGACACCCTTTTCCCTGATGAACACTTTAGACACCCTTGGCATTGCTACTACTATGTGTTCTACTGGAAATGCTACTACTGTACACATTGTGTACAGCGTTTCTGGTTATCCACAAGATGATGTGAAAGAGAGAAGTGGTGCACACCAGAAAAGGTTATAAATAAAATGTAAAGCTTTTGGATGCGGTCAAGTTCTCTGACTCCTCATTTGGAACATTCTGTGTGCTTCCATGTCTGTTATTGGAAAGTCTAGAGGCACATAACAGATTTGAACTTCACATGAAAAAGTTTGATTGAAAAATTGTGAATCATCTTATTTCAACACTTTAATTTCTGAAACCTGTCAGCCGGCTACAGAGTTGAACCCTTTTCTATATTCTTCCCTTCCAGAAACATGTTCCCAGCCAACTTGGTCCAAGCAACTTTCCAACAGGTGAGCAGTATGACATTATCATACTGTATATAGTAGAAATGTAGATGTTTCCATTTTAGTTTCCTAAAGAGTTTTAGGAGGAGTGCCAAAGCATGAAATGCCGATAATAGGAGATGAATGAGATTATTTGAATGGAAGTCTGTATATTTGAAATACAAATTCACCAAATTATGGGTGACCGTCGACCGGAATGCATTCAGTACAGTATATTTAACTAATTCTGACTCTTTTTCATACACGTACCATCATCATGCTTAGCTTGTATATCTATCTACACATAACATGTTAGATACTTCAGTATGACATTAATGTATATACCGTATATATACTGTATATATACTGAGTGTACAAAACATGATGAACTCTTTCCATGACATAGACTGCCCAGGTGAGTTTAGTTGAAAGCTGTGATCCCTTATTGATGACACTTGTTAAATCCACTTCAATGAGTGTAGATGAAGGGGAGGAGACAGGTTAAAGAAGGATTTTTAAGCCTTGAGACAATTGAGGCATTGATTGTGTATGTGTACCATTCAGAGGGTGAATGGGCAAGACAAAAGTTTTAAGTAAGTGCCTTTGAAAAGGGTACGGTAGTAGGTGCCAGGTGCACTAGTTTGTGTCAAGAACTGCAACGCTGCTGGGTTTTTCACACTCAGCAGTTTCCCGTGTGTTTCAAAAATGGTCCATCACCCAAAGGACATCCAGCCAACTTGACACAACTGTGAGAAGCTTTGAAGTCAACATGGGCCAGCATCCCTGTGGAACGCTTTCGACACCTTGTGGAGTCCATGCCCCAATGAATTGAGGCTGTTCTGATATTTGGAAGGTGTTTTGTACACTAAGTATATATCTGGTCTTGTTACTTTAGTAACGTTCCAGGAGTATTTCCATAATGAAGCCCCCCCTGCCCAAAGTGGCCCTGACAGAGAGCTTTATACAGTATATGTTGAATACTTTAATATGATATTCATGTATACATCTGGTCTTATTAGTACCGTACCAGGAGTATCCCCATCATGAAGGCCCCCCCACCCACGGTGGCAGCCTCCCTGATGGAGAGCACCACCCGGAGGGTCTATATCTACGGTGTCCAGGACGACAACGGCACCGACATCCAGAACTTCTCCCTGGACTTGACACCTCCGCCTGACATCCAGATGCGCACACTGCCCGGGACCAGCGATGGCATGAACGTCCTGGGGATCGTCATCTTTTCCGCCACCATGGGTGAGTGACGTCATCACTGACCTCTGACCTCTAACCCTGTGATGACATTATGGGCGAGGGACAGTTCCACTAACAAATGCACACACCGACGTGCACGCATGCATGCACACACACACACAAACACACAGACACACAAACCCCCTAAGGCATACTGCCTTGTTGTGCCATTATGTTTGAGTGACATCAGATACTATCACTGTCATCCCTGCCCTTCATCTAGTTAAACTTTACACTTTAGTTCTTTCCTCAATATTTATCAATTCCCTATAGTAAAAGCACAAACTATTAGCAAATCAATCTGGCCCACGGTATGGTGTCCATGTTGTCTCAGTCTAACACCATGTGTTGTTGTTGGTGGTGGTCTCTCCAGGTATCATGCTGGGAAGAATGGGGCCTAATGGCAGCGCCTTGGTCAACTTCTGTCAGAGTCTGAACGAGGCTGTCCTGAAGATTGTCGCCATAGTGATCTGGTAAGAGCTAGAGGCGCCTCACAAAAAAACAAGGAACTCAGTTGGGGTCTCAACTTACTGTTGAAAGTTAGAATAGTAGAATGCACAAGGTGCAGGATCAACATTTGGTTGTGGATCAGCAATTGTTCTCTTGTTATTTCAGTCACTGACAGTCACTCAGTTAGCCATGTCAACTTTCAAAATATATATTGGTAAGTTAAGTCTAGCCAGCTATCTAAACTTGTAGTAATCATGGCTGACCACCGACCAGGCACAGAGGGCACGTGCCCAGGAGCCCTGACCTCCAGGGGGACCCCATTTATTTGGTTTATCACTCAGACATCATTAACATGGCATAAGTAATGGCACAGGTGTAAAAAAAAAAAAGATTTATTTTTTATTTCACCTTTATTTAACCAGGTAGGCAAGTTGAGAATAAGTTCTAATTTACAATTGCGACCTGGCCAAGATAAAGCAAAGCAGTGACACATACAACAACACAGAGTTACACATGGGGTAAAACAAACATACAGTCAATAACACAGTAGGAACAAGTCTATATACAATGTGAGCAAATGAGGTGAGATAAGGGAGGTAAAGGCAAAAAAAAGGCAATGGTGGCAAAGTAAATACAATATAGCAAGTAAAACACTGGAATGGTAGATTTGCAGTGGAAGAATGTGCAAAGTAGAAATAAAAATAATGGGGTGCAAAGGAGCAAAATAAATAAATAAAATATCATATATCTTCAACGCATGGCAAAATGGGTCGAATTGCAGGAAATTAGATGTAAAACTGTAAAAAAAAATATCGCTGCCCCATGGCGAATAGAATTGCCTGACATGTTTTATAAAATTACCAGGAGTATTCTAACAAAATGTCTCTCTGCCTCATAGCAAAAATGTGTAGAACTGCAGAAATCTTGCTTTAAAACTGCCACATTTTTTTGTACACCCCAAATGTGTAGAATTGCAGGAAAGTAACTTAAAAACCAAAATGTTTCTCTCCACCGTCAAGAGCAGGGCCAACCAAATCTCGCTTAGGGCTCCCAAAAGCCGAGAGCCAGCTCTGTTAAAAAACTAGCCTATTTGGGTAAAAAAAAAAAGGACCTACAATGAGAATCTACAATGTAAACAACTCTTAATTTCCTGGTCCACCGCAGGTACTTCCCTTTCGGCATTGTGTTCTTGGTTGCCGGTAAGATCCTGGAGATGGACGACCCGTCGGCCATGGGGAAGAAGTTGGGGTTCTATGCTATCACCGTGGTGATGGGGCTAGTGCTGCACGGTCTCTTCATCCTACCAGCCATGTACTTCTTCATCACCAAGAAGAGTCCCATCGTATACATCAGGGGCATCCTGCAGGCCCTGCTCATCTCCCTGGCAACTTCGTCCAGGTAAACATCAACGATCATAAAACTGACCCTAACCCTAACCCTAGCTTCATATCCACACACTGTCTCAATCCTAACCCTAGCTCCAGCCGCAATCCTAGCCGTAACCCTAACTCTAGACATAATACTAACCCTAGCCATAACACTAACCCTAGTCAAAACCCTATAACCAGTCACATTCCCTACTCCAACCTAATAAATGTGGTCACATCTTTTGGCACTGATCTCACTCATCATATGGCACTGATCTCACTCAGATCTCATCACATTTGTTGGTATGGAACACTTGAGTCCCCTGTATGTCCCCAAACCAATCTAGTCATGGAGACATCCACTAGGGATCTAGTGATGGAGACATCCACTAGGGATCTAGTCATGGAGACATCCACTAGGGATCTAGTGATGGAGACATCCACTAGGCATCTAGTCATGGAGACATCCACTAGGGATCTAGTCATGGAGACATCCACTAGGGATCTAGTCATGGAGACATCCACTAGGGATCTATGATGGAGACATCCACTAGGGATCTAGTCATGGAGACATCCACTGGGGATCTAGTGATGGAGACATCCACTAGGCATCTAGTGATGGAGACATCCACTAGGGATCTAGTCATGGAGACATCCACTAGGGATCTAGTGATGGAGACATCCACTAGGGATCTAGTCATGGAGACATCCACTAGGCATCTAGTCATGGAGACATCCACTAGGGATCTAGTCATGGAGACATCCACTAGGGATCTAGTCATGGAGACATCCACTAGGGATCTATGATGGAGACATCCACTAGGGATCTAGTCATGGAGACATCCACTAGGGATCTAGTCATGGAGACATCCACTGGGGATCTAGTGATGGAGACATCCACTAGGCATCTAGTGATGGAGACATCCACTAGGGATCTAGTCATGGAGACATCCACTAGGGATCTAGTGATGGAGACATCCACTAGGGATCTAGTCATGGAGACATCCACTAGGGATCTAGTCATGGAGACATCCACTAGGGATCTAGTGATGGAGACATCCACTAGGCATCTAGTCATGGAGACATCCACTAGGCATCTAGTCATGGAGACATCCACTAGGGATCTAGTCATGGAGACATCCACTAGGGATCTAGTCATGGAGACATCCACTAGGGATCTAGTCATGGAGACATCCACTAGGGATCTATGATGGAGACATCCACTAGGGATCTAGTCATGGAGACATCCACTAGGGATCTAGTGATGGAGACATCCACTGGGGATCTAGTGATGGAGACATCCACTAGGCATCTAGTGATGGAGACATCCACTAGGGATCTAGTGATGGAGACATCCACTAGGGATCTAGTGATGGAGACATCCACTAGGGATCTAGTGATGGAGACATCCACTAGGGATCTAGTGATGGAGACATCCACTAGGGATCTAGTCATGGAGACATCCACTAGGGATCTAGTCATGGAGACATCCACTAGGGATCTAGTCATGGAGACATCCACTAGGGATCTAGTCATGGAGACATCCACTAGGGATCTAGTCATGGAGACATCCACTAGGCATCTAGTCATGGAGACATCCACTAGGGATCTAGTGATGGAGACATCCACTAGGCATCTAGTGATGGAGACATCCACTAGGGATCTAGTCATGGAGACATCCACTAGGCATCTAGTCATGGAGACATCCACTAGGGATCTAGTCATGGAGACATCCACTAGGGATCTAGTCATGGAGACATCCACTAGGGATCTAGTCATGGAGACATCCACTAGGGATCTAGTCATGGAGACATCCACTAGGGATCTAGTCATGGAGACATCCACTAGGGATCTAGTGATGGAGACATCCACTAGGCATCTAGTCATGGAGACATCCACTAGGGATCTAGTCATGGAGACATCCACTAGGCATCTAGTCATGGAGACATCCACTAGGGATCTAGTCATGGAGACATCCACTAGGGATCTAGTCATGGAGACATCCACTAGGGATCTATGATGGAGACATCCACTAGGGATCTAGTCATGGAGACATCCACTAGGGATCTAGTCATGGAGACATCCACTAGGGATCTAGTCATGGAGACATCCACTAGGGATCTAGTCATGGAGACATCCACTAGGGATCTAGTCATGGAGACATCCACTAGGCATCTAGTCATGGAGACATCCACTAGGGATCTAGTCATGGAGACATCCACTAGGGATCTAGTCATGGAGACATCCACTAGGGATCTAGTCATGGAGACATCCACTAGGGATCTAGTCATGGAGACATCCACTGGGGATCTAGTCATGGAGACATCCACTAGGGATCTAGTCATGGAGACATCCACTAGGCATCTAGTCATGGAGACATCCACTAGGGATCTAGTCATGGAGACATCCACTAGGCATCTAGTCATGGAGACATCCACTAGGGATCTAGTCATGGAGACATCCACTAGGCATCTAGTCATGGAGACATCCACTAGGGATCTAGTCATGGAGACATCCACTAGGGATCTAGTCATGGAGACATCCACTAGGGATCTATGATGGAGACATCCACTAGGGATCTAGTCATGGAGACATCCTCTAGGCATCTAGTCATGGAGACATCCACTAGGGATCTAGTCATGGAGACATCCACTAGGGATCTAGTCATGGAGACATCCACTAGGGATCTAGTCATGGAGACATCCACTAGGGATCTAGTCATGGAGACATCCACTAGGGATCTAGTCATGGAGACATCCACTAGGGATCTAGTCATTGAGACATCCACTAGGGATCTAGTCATGGAGACATCCACTAGGGATCTAGTCATGGAGACATCCACTAGGGATCTAGTCATGGAGACATCCACTAGGGATCTAGTCATGGAGACATCCACTAGGGATCTAGTCATGGAGACATCCACTAGGGATCTAGTCATGGAGACGTCCACTAGGGATCTAGTCATGGAGACATCCACTAGGGATCTAGTCATGGAGACATCCACTAGGGATCTAGTCATGGAGACATCCACTAGGGATCTAGTCATGGAGACGTCCACTAGGGATCTAGTGATGGAGACATCCACTAGGGATCTAGTCATGGAGACATCCACTAGGGATCTAGTCATGGAGACATCCACTAGGGATCTAGTCATGGAGACATCCACTAGGGATCTAGTCATGGAGACATCCACTAGGGATCTAGTCATGGATACATCCACTAGGGATCTAGTCATGGAGACATCCACTAGGGATCTAGTCATGGAGACATCCACTAGGGTGACCGTTGAAAAAGGCATTAATAGATGGTGCAATGGGTGTAAAGACTTTCACGTTGCACTATTTTCAGATTTTGCTGCCTTAAAATGTAATCTAAAAAGGGATGCAATTTGATATTTTCCCTACGGATCTACACAACGTACTACACATTTTCGAAGTGAAAGACAATTATAGCAAATTATTCTAATCATAAAACATTGAAAAACAAAGATGTCTTGTTTGCGTATGTCTTCACACCCCAGAGAGAATACTTGGTCGAAGCACCTTTGGCAGCCTTTACAGCTGTGAATAATTTAGAACACGATTCTACCAACTTTGCACAACTCCTTGGGCAACATATATACACTGTTTCTGTCAAAATTGCTCAAGCTCAGTAACTTTGGCTGGGAATCATTGATGGACAGCAATATTCAAACCATGTCTCTGATTTTCAAGCAAAGTCAGGACTGAGACTGGACCACTAAGGAACACGCAACACCTCTTGGAAAGCAATTCTGGTGTGTCTTTGGCATTAAAATGTGTGTAATTGTCCCCCAAAAAAGCTAGGTTTCATATTTATTTTGATCCTGACAAGCTCCCCAGTCTCTGCTGGCGACAACCATAACCATAACATGATGTTGCCGCCACAATACTTGAAAATACAGAGGGTTTCACTCTATATGTAGTTTTTAATTTAGGACAAAAAGTGAATTCCTTTGCCGTGTTGTCTTGCGGTACTTAACGGCCTTATTACAAACAGAATGGATGATTTGGAGTGGATTAAAAAAAATACAGGCTTCCTTCTTTTCACTGTGTTATACACACCAGCAATGTGGAGTGAAAACAATGTTGTTGATCCTCTGTATTTTCAGGCAACATCATGTTATGGGTATTCTTGTCACCGGGAGGGACTGGGGAGTTTGTCAATTAAACTTTGACAGCAGTAAAAGGGTGTTAATATAATGAGCAGGATCTTTCAGTGAATCTCTCTGCTCTTGAATGAATCATAGCCATTGAAATAAGCATCTCTGTCTCGTGTTGAGTTTGGTTGAAATTAAATGACAAAATATTAGCTTGAATCAGCCTTACACCACTGTCTGTGTCTTTCTTGTCATTTACACTGAGCAAAAATATAGACACTACATGTAAAGTGATGGCGCCGGAGGGTAGTGCTGCCTTCTTAACCAACCATGCTATTTTGTTAGTTTTTTTCGCGTTGTTCGTAACTTGTTTTGTACATAATAGTGCTTCTACCGTCTCTTATGACTGAAAAGAGCTTCTGGACATCAGAACTTGGATTACTCACTTCAATTTGGACGAGGAGTTCTTCTTCAAAGAGTCGGACGCAAGGGATATACTATGGATGCCCGACCAGGCCCAGATCCCTGTGATTAGCTGGAAAAGGAAACGTAGGTTTTGCGGAAAGAGATCAGGATGCCTTGTGAGGATTAGGCGATGAGTGACTAATCTGCCCTTGCCTTCCGTTCTGCTAGCTAACGTTCAATCGCTGGGAAATAAATGGGTCGAGCTGAAAGCACGTGTATCCTACCAACGGGACATTAAAAACGGTTATATCTTATGTTTCACCGAGTCGTGGCTGAACGATACATCATTAAGAACATACAGCTGGTGGGTTATACACTCTATTGGCAGGACAGAACAGCAGCCTCTGGTAAGACACGGGACGAGGGCCTATGAATTTATGTAAACAACAGCTGGCGTACAATATCTAAGGAAGTCTTAAGGTTTTGCTCACCTGAGGTAGAGTATCTCTTGATAAGTTGTAGACCACACTATCTAACTAGAGAGTTTTCATCTGTATTTTTTGTAGCTGTCTACATACCACCACAGACCGAGGCTGGTACCGCACTCAACCAGCTGTATTCCGCCATAAGCAAACAGGAAAACGCTCATCCAGAGGCGGCGCTCCTAGTGTCCGGGGACTTTAATGCAGGGAAACTTAAATCCGTTTCTAATCAGCATGTTAAATATGCAATCAGAGGGGGAAAAAAATTCTAGACCACCTTTACTCCACACACAGAGAGGCGTACAAAGCTCTCCCTCTCTTTCCATTTGGCAAATCTGTCCATAACTATCCTCCTGATTCCTGATTACAAGCAAAAATGAAAGCAGGAAGCACCAGTGACTCAGTCTATAAAAAAGTGGTCAGATGAAGCAGGTGCGAAACTACAGGACTGTTTTGCTAGCACAGACTGGAATATGTTCCGGGATTCTTCCGATGGCATTGAGGAGTACACCACGTCAGTCACTGGCTTTACCAATAAGTCCATCGAGGACATCGTCCCTACAGTGACTGTACGTACATAACCCAACCAGAAGCCATAGATTACAGGCAACATTCGCACTGTGCTATAGGGTAGAGCTGCCGCATTCAAGGAGCGTGACTCTAACCCGGAAGCTTAGAAGAAATCCCGCTATGCCCTCCGATGAAGCATTAAACAGGCAAAGCGTCAATACAGCAATAAGATCGAATCATCCTACACAGACTCCGACGCTCATCGGAAGTGGCAGGCTTGCAAACTATTACAAACTACAAAGGGAAGCACAGCCGAGAGCTGCCCTGTGACACGTGCCTACTAGACGAGCTAAACAACTTCTATGCTGGCTAAGTTGAACGGTAATGCCTGTTCAGTTTACAAGACAATAGAGTTGAGCGAGTTTAATTCAATATTAATACTTATCTAAAACGCAATCTGCTTCTTTGTCTCCTCAGCTCTGCCACACTGCCTATAACCTTCAAGTGCCTCCTGGAGAACAACCACATCGACCGACGCATCATCCGCTTCGTACTCCCCGTGGGCGCCACCATCAACATGGACGGGACGGCACTCTATGAGGCAGTGGCGGCCATCTTCATCGCCCAGGTTAACAACTACGAGTTGGACTTTGGCCAGATCATCACTATCAGGTAATCCTATAGTTTTAGGGGGAGGGGAGAGTCAGCAAATTCTTGTGAGAGGGTTTGTAGTATTTTAGGCCGGGATTCAATCAGAAATCACACTAAAGCACACTTACTTTTAAGGGGGCACTGCAGTTGTATACCCACTTTTGGTCTCATTATTTAAATATATGTACTCATTGATTCTTGATAAATATAACTTAAAAATGCCTCATGAGCTTACCCAATCAGAACCCCAAAATATTAGCTTGTTTTACTGCAATGTTTGTAATTAAAGTAAATGCAAACAAACACTATATAGCCACAAAACATGGTTAAGGGCCCGATTCAATCAGATCCGCTTTAGCCGACATCCACACAGCTGATGTTTTGACGGTGCCGGATTGGAACTGGGTTAGAGCAGTCAAATCCACAGCGGCTTCTGGCATTATACCTAAAGCGAACATTGCCATTGGCTACACAGAGTCTCATTAAGAGAAATCCCATGCAGCCTTGTTTGTAAGTTAGAACACTGGAATGTGAAAAGTCATCTCCACCTCGATTAGGCTGATATATACCTCATCATTACACCTCATTATTTCTATATAGCCTACACTTTCTCGTTGTACACTTTAAGATGAGTGGGACGTGTGTGGCTTCGTGACAGTGATCACAAGAGCAGCTGTTCACCGATTTGACAGCTCTAACACAGTTTCACCTCTGACACCACCAAATCATCAGCTATGCAGTTGTCTCCGGTTAACACTTGATCTGATTGAATCTAGGCCTAGAACTATCATTTTGGATATATACATCCATATCATGAATGGTCAGTCCTTGCATCTATGGCTCTGTCTATGAATTTTGAAAGTGGTCACATTTCTTCAGCCCCATCACAATAGCGGTTTACAGAAACGGGCAGGGAGGGCGCTTTGTTATTGTTTTCAACTGCAGATTGCCGCTTCAAAAGTCATTTGTAATTGAGCCGACATCTGTAGCGTTTGCCTTGAATGCGATCTCCACGAACGCATTTCAAAGACATGTTGTCTACGAGCGAAATTGGGAACACCGGCCTTAGTATGAAAATGGATGCATGGGGTATCTGAATTACAATTCCAGACTGACTTCTTAAATACGTAGAAAGTATTTATGATTACAACACGTGATGTAAACCAATAGGTAAAAAACCTGGAGAAATGTTGGAATATCCGATTATTGCAATGGAATTTCCTGGAATGGAAAATACATGGTTATCATATTGTTGCTTAATCATCCAGTTATGTGTATTGCTTGTGTGGCTACATTTTATAGGCACCAATGATAAGCATGTGTGGAATTATTTGGTCCAAAATAGCACCAAGGGTACAACAAATCTCCAGCTTTGCGTTTTGTGCCACACAGACATGTATCTGGTGTTACAGTTTTTAGGATGAATGAATGAATATTATGAGATTATACTGAATCAAACACGTAGATAAATGCAGGCAGGCAGGCAGGCAGGCAGGCAGGCAGGCAGACAGAGAGACAGACAGACAGACAGACAGACAGACAGACAGACAGACAGACAGACAGACAGACAGACAGACAGACAGACAGACAGACCCATCCTCCTCCACCACACCTGCAGATCAGCGGTGTAAAATGGCCTTGCTCTCCCCTAATTTAATGACATGTTAAACTGTAATATTATTTAGCAGACCTATCCTATCCTCCTCTACTCATCACAAACTGCTGCTTTCCAAAAGGAACCATATTCCCTATATAGTGCAGTACCTTTGACCAGGGCCCATAAGGCTTTGGTCAAAAGTAGTGCACTAGATTGGGAATAGGGTGCCTATTTGGACACAGACTGACTGTGGCCAGGCAGGCAGTAATCTCCTGGCAGTAAGACCCATATGACCTGTATTACTCAGCTCTCTTGTCACGGGAGAGTTATCAGGAGGGTTTTGTAATTTTTTTTTGTAGCGTCCTGTCTTTTCCACTGACGTTTGGCTGTTCTTAGCGGAGTACTGGTCAATCTGTAGGCTGCAGTGTCCAGGGCTCCAGAGATAGACTGTGTGTCAGAGTGTATGTCCTAAATGGCACCATGTTCCCATTATAGTGCACTACTTTTGACCAGGTTCCATAGAGCTCTTGTTAAAAGTAGTGCATTATTTGCAACGCAGAATGTGTGTCAGTGTGTTCTCAGAGGCTTCCCAAACAGCGAGGCCAAACGGGGCAGAAACTCAGCCATCGTGTCAAATGTCAATTACTGTATCTGTATTTTTGTGTCTGTGTGGGTGCACATAATATACAGTACATGATTTTATTTGATTTTATTAGGATCTCTTTTAGTCCCTATTTGGACTAATCTTCCAAGAGTCCTTAACATTAAAATACAATTTATAATACAAACACACTTTCACATATAACACGCTATTACAAACATACATAATACACTAGCATAATGACCCAATAAATACTCAATCTAAAAAAATATTGATTCTTCATCTACTATAGTCCCACAACATTTCTATATACTATATTTAGATTGTTTTTAAATAATGTTTAAACTTATATATTGAAAGGTTCCTAGTTTGTTCAGTTAATTTATTCCATTTCTTTATTTTGCTCTAAATCGAAATGTTCTTTTGCCCATTTCTTTTTTTCTGTCTGGATAACGCATAGATGGTGGACAATCTATTCCTAGTATTTACGGAATGTCTGTCTCTTACCAACTGAATACCATTGTGAATAGAACTTGGCCATTTTAAATGATGTATATTATAAAATAAGATAAGCATGTTTTTTTCAATTATCTTGTCGATTGATGACCAACCAAGAACACTGGACATGACTGCAACAGAAGAACCATATCTCCACCTTAAAACAACCCATGACTGCAACAGAAGAACCATATCTCCACCTTAAAACAACCCATGACTGCAACAGAAGAACCATATCTCCACCTTAAAACAACCCGTGACTGCAACAGAAGAACCATATCTCCACCTTAAAACAACCCATGACTACAACAGAAGAACCGTATCTCCACCTTAAAACAACCCATGACTGCAACAGAAGAACCATATCTCCCCCTTAAAACAACCCATGACTGCAACAGAAGAACCATATCTCCACCTTAAAACAACCCATGACTACAACAGAAGAACCATATCTCCACCTTAAAACAACCCATGACTGCAACAGAAGAACCATATCTCCGCCTTAAAACAACCCATGACTACAACAGAAGAACCATATCTCCACCTTAAAACAACCCATGACTGCAACAGAAGAACCATATCTCCGCCTTAAAACAACCCATGACTACAACAGAAGAACCATATCTCCACCTTAAAACAATCCTTGCTGCTTTATTCTGTGCATTCTGCAGCCTCCTAACTTCACTAGATGATGCATTTCCCCAGACCACCGAACAATAGTTCACTTGACTCTAAACCAATGCCTGTGTTATTTGCTGAAGGATTTTCCCTGGTAAATATTTAGCTATCCTTCTGATTATGCATGCTGTTTTAATCATTTTTTTACATTAGTTATTTGAGACGACCATGATAAGCAGTTGATGTGCATGACAGGATGACAGGTCAAGGATTAGTACTAGGCCTGATTGCCAACAATGACAAGACCGCCTACAGGGTGGAGGTGAGGTCCCTGGTGGAGTGGTGCCAGGAATATAACCTCTCCCTCAACGTCAACAAAATTAAGGAGCTGATCGTGGACTTCAGGAAAAAGCAGAGGGAGCACCCCCCTATCCACATCGACCTTTGGCTTGGCCCCCAAGACCCTCACAAACTTTTACAGATGCACAATTGAGAGCATCCTGTCGGGCTGTATCACCGCCTGTTACGGCAACTGCACCACCCACAACCGCAGGGCTCTCCAGAGGGTGGTATGGTCTGACCAGCACATCACCGGGGGCAAACTGACACCCTCCAGGACACCTACATCACCTGATGTCATATGAAGGCCAAAAAGATCATCAAGGACATCAACCACCGGAGCCACGGACTGTTCACCCCGCTATCATCAAGAAGGAGAGGTCAGCACAGACAAAGCTGGGACGGAGAGACTGATAAACAGCTCGCATCTCGAGGCCATCAGACTGTTAAATAGCCATCACTAGCCGGTTACCACCCGGCTACTCAACCCTGCACCTTAGCGGCTGCTGCCCTATACACTGTACATAGATATGGAATTACTGGCCACTTTAGAAATGGAACACTAGTCACTTTAATAATGTTTACATACTGTTTTACGCATCTCATCTGTGTATACTGTATTCTATTCTACTGGATTTAGTCAATGCCACTCCAACATTGCTCGTCCTATTTCTTAATACCATTCTTTTACTTTTAGATTTGTGTATTGTTGTTAATTGTTAGATACTGCTGCACTTTTGGGGCTAGGAACACAAGCATTTGTATGTGACCAATACATTTGATTTTGAATTGATTTATTGGTAAACTTCTATCAACACGTCACGCACCAAGAACCAGTTGTTTCATTAGTCAGTCTGTCTTTCTTCCACTCTCTTTCTCTTGCTCTCGTTTTATTTATAACTGTTTCAGGCCCCTCGACCATCCGCTTACGAAAAATCCAACTTATTTTGTACATAATGTTGCTGCTACTGTCTCTTATGACCAAAAATAACTTTTGGACATCAGAAGAGTGATTACTCGCTTCGAACTGGAAGAAGCCTTTTCCGACGCGAATTATATACTGCTTTCTCGGGAACAGCCCCAAATACCCATAATTTGCGTGAAGAAAAGACAGAAAAAGGGGGCAGAGATCAGACTGCCTTCTGCAATCATTGCAAAATAAAGATTATCCTACCAACGGAACATTAAAAACTGTTCACCAACAACTGTGTTTCTAGACATGACTCCAACACCATCATTAAGTTTGCTGACGACACAACACCGACAACGATGAGACAGCCTATAGGGAAGTCAGTGTGGTGGAAAGACAACAACCTCTGCTTCAATGTGAGCATGACAAAGGATCTGATCGTGGAATACAAGAAAAGGTGGGCCGAACATTAACATCGACTGGACTGTAGTTGAGCGGGTCGAGAGTTGAAAAGTTCCTTGGTGTCCACATCACCAACAAACTATCATGGTCCAAGACAGTCGTGAAGAGGGCACGTCAACACCTTTTCCTCCTCGAGAGATGTCAGGACCCGGTTACGAACCCAGGTCTCCGGAGTGATAAACAGTCACTTAACCAACTGAGCCACGAATAGTTGGCAGAACCCAGAAGATGAGGCAGACACAGCAGTACTTGAGACAGTGTATTTAATGAAGTAAAAAGTGAAGTTCTTCAGGAAAACATGTAACTCCACAACCTCAAAAGGAATTCCACAAGAACAAAGGTAATCCTCCAAGACAAAAAGGTAAATCCACAAGGTGGAAGGTATAGCACAAAAAGCCTCAAAAAATACTCAAAAACAAAAAAGAACAAAAAACAGAATTCCACAAGAGAGACCACCGGGATCAACAAGAGTTCACAGAGTACTAGGGCTGGGTGCTAACATACAAACACAGAGCAAAGGACTGAGGAAAACAAAGGGTTTAAATACAATCAGGGGAAACGAGGCACAGGTGCAAATAATAATGGGGATCAAGGGAAAACAAAAGGTCAAAAGGCACAATGGGGGCATCTAGTGACCAAAAACCAGAACAACCCTGGCCAAATCCTGACAAGAGACTGAAGAGACTTGGCATGGGTCCTCAGTCCACAAAAAGTTCTACAGCTAAACCATTGAGAGCATCCTGACCGGTTGCATCACCACCTGGTATGGCAACTGCTTGGCATCTGGTCGTAAGGCGCTACAGAGGGTAGTGCGTACGGCCCAGTACATCACTGGGCCAAGCTTCCTGCCATCCGGGACCTGTATACTAGCCGGTGTCAGAGGAAGGCCCTAAAAATTGTCAGAAACTCCAGTCACCCAAGTCATAGATGAAACTCCAGTCACCCATGTTTTCTCTGCTACCGCACGATAAGCGGTACCGGAGTGCCAAGTATAAGACCAAAAGGCTCCTTTAAACCTGTTATGGCAAGGCGATCCCCTAGGGGAACTCTCCCCCACATTCAGCTGAAAAGGTGGCGCAGGGAATTCAAAATATTCTTTAGAAATATTTAACTTTCACACATTAACAAGTCCAATACAGCAAATGAAAGATAAACATCTTGTTCATCTACCCATCATGTCCGATTTTTAAATGTTTTACAGCGAAAACACAACATATATTTATGTTAGACCACCACCAAATTTTTTTAAAAACACAGCCATTTTTCCCAGCCAAAGATAGTCACAAAAGCAGGATTAGAGATAAAATGAATCACTAACCTTTTGAAAATCTTCATCAGATGACACTCATATGACATGTTACACAAAACATTTATGTTTTGCTCGATAATATGCATATTTATATCCACAAATCTCGGTTTACATTGACGCCATGTTCAGAACTGCCTCCAAAATATCCAGAGGAATTATAGAAAGCTACGCCAGATAACAGAAATACTCATCATAAACTTTGACTAAAGATACATGTTCTACATATAATTAAATATACACTGGTTCTTAAAGCAACCGCTGTGTCAGATTTTTTAAAAACGTTACGGAAAAAGCCTACCATGCAATAATCTGAGACAGCGCTCAGACGTAAATATATTTCTCCGCCATGTTGGAGTCTACAGAAATACGAAATTACATCATAAATATTTCCTTACCTTTGATGATCTTTCATCAGAATGCAGTGCAAGGAGTCCTAGTTCCACAATAAATCGTTGTTTTGTTCCATAATGTCCAATACTAGTGTCCAATTAGCTGCATTTGCTAGCACTTTCAGCTCACGTGCCCAAAAGCTGACGCTGGTCCAGGAGAACTCGGACAAAAACTTCAAAAAGATAGATTCCAGGTCGAATAAACAAACTGCTCAAACTAAGTAGAGAATCAATCTTCAGTATGTTATTTTCATATATATCCAATAACGTTCCAACCGGATCATACGTTTTCATCTGCAGCCAAATGGGACGATGGTGACACCCACAGGGAAATTGCATTCTGCCAAGACCGTGACTATTTCCCCTCCCATTTGGTCAAAGTTCACACCAGAGGCTCAATTCCATGTTCTACTGAATGAGGACATCTAGTGGAAGGCGTAGGAATTGCTAACATTGCACCTTCCCTTATTTGGAAGGGAAGGGGCGATGACGTCAAATTTGACCCACATTCAGAATTTCACTTCCTGTTTGGAAGATTGCCTGCCCTATGAGTTCTGTTATACTCACAGACATAATTCAAACAGTTTTAGAAACTTCAGAGTGTTTTCTATCAAATAGTAATATTAATATGCATATATTAGCAATCTAGGACAGAGTTGGATGCAGTTCACTATGGGCACGCAATTCATCTAAAGTGAAAATACTGCCCCCTATCCCCAACAAGTTTTTAACAGCTTTTATTTTAGTTTATTTGGTAAACAATTTCTTAACTCTTTCTTGAACTGCACTGTTGGTTAAGGGCTTCTAAGTAAGCATTTCACGGTAAGGTCTACACTGTTGTATTCAGCGCATGTTCGAATCCAGGCTGTGTCACATCTGGCCGTGATTGGGAGTCCCACAGGGCGGCGTACAATTGGCCCAGCGTCGTCTGGGTTTGGCCGGGCTAGGCCGTTATTGTAAATAAGATTTTGTTCTTAACTGACTTGCCTAGTTAAATAAAGGTTACATTTTAAAAAACAATACAAAAATTGGGAGGTGTTGGACACTGTACAGATTTGTGCTCACACAGTTAAGGTCACTGTTTAATTTCCTCTCTCTCCTGATCCCAGTATCACAGCCACAGCTGCCAGTATTGGTGCAGCTGGAATTCCGCAGGCAGGACTGGTCACCATGGTGATCGTGCTAACCTCAGTGGGCCTGCCCACTGATGACATCACACTCATCATTGCTGTGGATTGGGCGTTGTAAGTATTCAACGCTTCTGTTTGATCGTCACCCCCACTTTCTCTTTATGTTTAGACATAATAAAAGTTGATAAAGGGTGAGGTGTTGATCAATTTAAGCCTAAGCAAAGTTTGCCATATTTTACATAGTCAATCAAAAAGTAGTCTTATTAAAAAATAACATTGTACTGAGATATTATGAAAAGTTGATTTTAAAATATATAACTAAGTGTTCTCAATATGTCACAAAAACTGTGATACTGTAATGTGTTACTAGTGCTCCCACAACACTACTAGACTGTAGCTTCAGTGTGTGTGCAGTGCACCAACAGAGCCTCCCACCACCGCTAAGGCAGCTGAACCTCCGTTTTGTGTTCCAGAGACCGTTTCAGGACAATGGTCAACGTGATGGGAGACGCTTTGGCCACGGGGATCATGGCTCACATCTGTAGAAAAGATTTTGTCAAGGAGGGAGAGCAGGTGAGAGAAACTCTGTTTCTCAGTATGCATTCCACCGTGCTCCGAGTGCGTTCTCCGAGGAAGTTCTCTTGAGTACGTTCTTGTGAGGACGAGAATGTGGAGAACGCATAAAACATTACATTTTAGAAGCACTTGCACTATCTCTACTGTATTACCTCAAGCTGCACCTACACACAATACTCCAAAATGACAAAGTGAAAACAGGTTTTTAGAAATTCTTGCAGATTTATTACAAATAAAAAAACAGGAATACCTATTTACCTAAGAATTCAGACCCTTTGCTATGATACCCGACATTGAGCTCATGTGGAGCCTGTTTCCATTGATCATCCTTGAGATGTTTCTACAACATGAATGGAGTCCACCTGTGGTAAATTAAATTGATGGGACCTGGCGCCATCCCTACGGTAAAATATGGTGGTGGCAGCATCGTGCTGTGGGGATGTTTTTCAGTGGCAGGGACTGGGAGACTAGTCAGGAGTGAGGGAAAGATGAACAAAGCAAAGTACAGAGAGATCCTGCTCCAAGACTGGGGCAAAGGTTCACTTTCCAACAGGACAACGACCCTAAGCACACAGCCAAGACAACGCAGGAGTGGCTTGGGGACAAGTCTCTGAATGTCCTTGAGTGGCCCAGCCAGAGCCTGGACTTGAATCCGGTAAAACATCTCTGGGGAGACCTGAAAACAGTGGCACTTCCCATCAAACCTAACACAACTTGAGAGGATCTGCATTGAAAAATGGGAGAAACTCCCCAGATACAGGTGTGCCAAGCTTGTAGCATCCTACCTAAGAAGAGTCGAGGCTGTAATCGACACAAAAGGCGCTTCAACAAAGTACCGAGTAAAGAGTCTGAATACTTGTTTAAATTTAAAACATTGTTTTAATACATTTGCAAAAAAATACACTGCTCAAAAAATAAAGGGAACAGTAAAATAACACATCCTAGATCTGAATGAATGAAATATTCTTATTAAATACTTTTTTCTTTACATAGTTTCATGTGCTGACAACAAAATCACACAAAAATTATCAATGGAAATCAAATTTATCAACCCATGGAGGTCTGGATTTGGAGTCACACTCAAAATTAAAGTGGAGAACCACACTACAGGCTGATCCAACTTTGATGTAATGTCCTTAAAACAAGTCAAAATGAGGCTCAGTAGTGTGTGGCCTCCGCGTGCCTGTATGACCTCCCTACAACGCCTGGGTATGCTCCTGATGAGGTGGCGGATGGTCTCCTGAGGGATCTCCTCCCAGACCTGGACTAAAGCATCCGCCAACTCCTGGACAGTCTGTGGTGCAATGTGGCGTTGGTGGATGGAGCGAGACATGATGTCCCAGATGTGCTAAATTGGATTCAGGTCTGGGGAACGGGCGGGCCAGTCCATAGCATCAATGCCTTCTTCTTGCAGGAACTGCTGACACACTCCAGCCACATGAGGTCTAGCATTGTCTTGCATTAGGAGGAACCCAGGGCCAACCGCACCAGCATATGGTCTCACAAGGGGTCTGAGGATCTCATCTCGGTACCTAATGGCAGTCAGGCTACCTCTGGCGAGCACATGGAGGGCTGTGCGGCCCCCCAAAGAAATGCCACCCCACACCATGACTGACCCACCGCCAAACCGGTCATGCTGGAGGATGTTGCAGGCAGCAGAACGTTCTCCATGGCGTCTCCAGACTCTGTCATGTCTGTCATGTGCTCAGTGTGAACCTGCTTTCATCTGTGAAGAGCACAGGGCGCCAGTGGCGAATTTGCCAATCTTGGTGTTCTCTGGCAAATGCCAAACGTCCTGCACGGTGTTGGTCTGTAAGCACAACCCCCACCTGTGGACGTTGGGCCCTCATACCACCCTCATGGAGTCTGTTTCTGACCATTTGAGCAGACACATGCATTTTTGTCATTATGGTTATTTTTGGTTATTTTTGGTGGATTGATGAGGGGAAAAAACGATTCATTCATTTTTAGAATAAGGCTGTAAAGTAACAATTGTGGAAAAATTCAAGGGGTCTGAATACTTTCCGAGTGCACTGTATATGTGAATCGTAATAAAATTAACCAGATAGTTTAACAGCCAAAAATGTCCTAAAACTAAAGTTATGCAAGGGAGATCTCAATTCTTTGTGGGTAGCTAGCTAACAATAATTTGTGGCTATCTGGCTAGCTAACAGTATTAGCTAGCCAGTTATCCCAATGACTTATTATGGGCTTGCGGTCTACGGTACATAGGCAGGTAAACATGGCAAAATTAACACGGCATGTATTTCTTAATGTATCAAGATAAAATATTGTAGTCAGCCAACATGTGAGATGTGAATAGACAACACTTCATTCTGAAGTCGGAGTGTATATTCTCTCGTTTCAGCTCAAATAATGTCCGCCATTGATTTCAAGTGTTTTTCATATTTTTCTGTGTAGGGCGTCACATTTCTGTGCATACTTTCTGTTGAAGCTTGCATTGATGCAAGCGTCAAAATATGTACAAACGGAGTGCGCTTTCGAGAAGTGCCCTCCAACGTTTCACATTTCACATTGATTTGGACTACGACCCTCCCGTGCTCCAATTTGCGTGCTCTGAGCACAGTAATATGCAAATGAGAAACACATGCTAACACAATTCCGGACACACAAGGATCAAGGTTATGAATTTTCCATTCTAGAAAGTTTCATTTCCATTTTCCAATAAAAAAGGGCTCTATTCAATCAGATCCACTTTAGCCAACATCCGCATAGCGGTGTTGGAGGTGGAACGATAATGACTGGGTATTGTAACTCCAGTTATGAGTAGAGCTCAGCCCCATAGGGGGGCTTCATTCCTACTGGTTTACACTGCTGCAAAGCAGTATCGCCTGAGAAATTAATTATGCACACACCATCAGCCAATGAGAGTTCAGGTGTCCCTATATATTGAGGCTCCCCCAAAATGATTTACAGCGAGACTTCTGAAGTTGGACAGGGCTAGAAAGCCTATAGGGCTCCGCTCTACTCATATACAGTAGCTTTGCATGGGAAAAAATCACAGGGGAAGCCAAACCAGAAGAAAAACAAACATATTACAATCTATTTTTGATGCTTGTGATGTTTGCACTATAACCCATTCGTCCATACGCCACTGTGACAATAAGGCCTTGACAACAGAAAGAGAGTCACCCAGTAGCGGAATAAATTCAACCACACATACAATACGTTTGTTTCATCACAAAACCAAAGAGCAACATCTGTCGGGTGAAGTAAATATTGCATGTAACAAACAGTTACAAGACTTACAACATGGTCAAGCAAGTTAATGCTTCCTAGCCTGCATGCTAGCCTAACTTTCTCGCATGGGCAACAAGTTAGCTAGCTCGTTAGTTAACGTGAGCCTACTAGACTACATTTAGGCTACACATTCAACTTCAATCATCTCAGGCCAGTGGCACAATACAATGTATGAATTTATGGTAAGATCAGAATCGCCGTTATAATCATTGGCCTATACGGAGAATAAAGTCAAAACCACAAGTCCAAATCCCCATCTCCATCTCCATCCATGGCTTAGAAAATGGATGATTTTCTAAAGCCACGGAGACCAGAAACAGACACGTTTTTCTGACAATGAGGTTTTCCTTTTGATGTGTGGTGGGGGGTTGGTGCGCCAGGACTACCCACAGTTGAGCTCAGCTCGACGCGGATTGGCTAATTCTTTCATTAGAAAATGATTAAGGGAGGCCAAATGCTTTCTGGGATCAATCAACAAATATTAAAACGTCAACATGTCATACTCTTTTTGTCCATACAGCATCAGACACAGAGAATAGATAGCACATACTGAGACAGAGGAGCTCTGTTTCCCTCGTTCGGATGATTTTGCTGGTGAGATAGATTCAGCGAATTGAAGGAAAATGATAAAAACACAGAGAGATGAAAAATAAATGTTTTTATAATAAAATGTGTTTTATTGGTCAAATATACAATACAGTCGGCACTTTAACCTCGTAGTCATTGTATTATTTCAAATCCGAAGTGCTGGAGTACAGAGCCAAAACAACAACAAATTTGTCATGGTCCCAATACTTTTGGAGCTCACTGTACATCGTAAAGCTCCGCCCCATAGGGGGCTTCGCTCCTATTGGTTTAGGGCAGAGCCCTAGTCCCTACGATGCCCGAAATGTACTCCCTACCGAACTCAACACTTCCCATATAATGAAATGAGCCTACCAGGTGAGTTAAATATACTCAGCAAAAAAAGAAACGTCCTCTCACTGTCAACTGCGTTTATTTTCAGCAAACTTAACATGTGTAAATATTTGTATGAACATAACAAGATTCAACAACTGAGACAAACTGAACAAATTCCACAGACATGTGACTAACAGAAATGGAATAATGTGTCCCTGAACAAAGGGGGGGTCAAACTCAAAAGTAACAGTCAGTATCTGGTGTGGCCACCAGCTGCATTAAGTACTGCAGTACATCTCCTCCTCATGGACTGCACCAGATTTGCCAGTTCTTGCTGTGAGATGTTATCCCACTCTTCCACCAAGGCAACTGCAAGTTCCCGGACATTTCTGGGGGGAAATGGCCCTAGCCCTCCGATTTAACAGGTCCCAGACGTGCTCAATGGAATTGAGATCCGGGCTCTTCGCTGGCCATGACAGAACACTGACATTCCTGTCTTGCAGGAAATAACGCACAGAACGAGCATTATGGCTGGTGGCATTTTTATGCTGGAGGGTCATGTCAGGATGAGCCTGCAGGAAGGGTACCACATGAGGGAGGAGGATGTCTTTCCTGTAACGCACAGCGTTGAGATTGCCTGCAAGGACAACAAGCTCAGTCCGATGATGCTGTGACACACAGCCCCAGACCATGACGGACCCTCCACCTCCAAATCACTCCCGCTCCAGAGTACAGGCCTCGGTGTAACGCTCATTCCTTTGACGATAAACGCAAATCCGACCATCACCGGTGGTGAGACAAAACCGCAACTCGTCAGTAAAGAGCACTTTTTGCCAATCCTGTCTGGTCCAGCGATGGTGGGTTTGTGCCCATAGGCGACGTTGTTGGCGGTGATGTCTAGTGCGGACCTGCTTTACAACAGGCCTAAAAGCCCTCAGTCCAGCCTCTCTCAGCCTATAGTGGACAGTTTGTGCACTGATGGAGGAATTGTGCGTTCCTGGTGTAACTCAGGCAGTTGTTGTTGCCATCCTGTACCTGTCCCGCAGGTGTGAAGTTCGGATGTACCAATCCTGTGCAGGTGTTGTTACACGTGGTCTGCCACTGCGAGGACGATCAGCTGTCTATCCTGTCTCCCTGTAGTGCTGTCTTAGGCATCTTACAGTACGGACATTGCAATTTATTGCCCTGGCCACATCTGCAGTCCTCGTGCCTCCTTGCAGCATGCCTAACGCACATTCACACAGATGAGCAGGGACCCTAGACATCTTTCTTTTGGTGTTTTTCAGAATCTGTAAGAAAGGCATCTTTAGTGTCCTAAGTTTCATAACTGTGACCTTAATTGACTACTGTCTGTAAGCTGTTAGTGTCTTAATGACCATTCCACAGGTGCATGTTCATTAATTGTTTATGGTTCATTGAACAAGCATGGGAAACAGTGTTTTTTTTTAACTCTGTTTATTAAGTTTTACACACACACACAAGACAACACAAAGCAATATAAATAATATACTCAACTAGAAAAAAAATACAAATAAAAAAATAGCTTTAAACATACCATACTTTAGACAAGTTAAACACACCAGGCAGAAGGCTACAAATGTTAAAGGGCAATCTATAGTACAGGGACAGAGCAAACACCTCACCATTGTTACTGTCCTGCCCGCTACTGGCCACTGTTTTATTTTTTGAATTTGATTTATAATGGTGCCGGAGGTGATGGCTGCCGTTTTACGGGCTTCGAACCAATTGTGCTATTTTGTTTGTTTTTTCAAATTGTTTGTAACTCATTTTCTACAGAATGTTGCTGCTATATTCTATTATGACCGAAAAGAGCTTCAGAACAGCAATTACTCACCTCAAACTGGATGAAGGTATTTTCTTTAATGAGTCCGACGCAAAGGATATACTGCTTTGTCAAGACAAGGCCCGAATCCCTGTCATCACCGTGGAGAAAAAGGCAGGTGCCTTGTAAGAATTCGCAGAAGAGTAGGTAAACCACCACCACCCTCTGTATTATTGGCCAATGTGAAATCATTGGAAAACAAACTGGACTGTCTACGATTAAGACTATCCTACCAACTGGACATTTAAAAACTGTAATATCTTAAGCTTCACCTGACACGTGGCTGAACGATGACACTAATAATATAGAGCTGGCTGACTTCTCCGTGCATCGGCAGGACAGAGCAGCTACGTCTGGTAAGACAAGGGGCAGGGGTGTCTGTCTATTTGTCAACAACTGCTGGTGTGCGATGTCTAATATCAAAGAAGTCTTGAGGATTGCTCGCCTGAGGTAGAATACCTCATGATAAGCTGTAGACCACATTATCTTCCAAGAGAGTTCTCATCTATAATATTCGGAGCTGTCTATTTACCACCACAAACCAATGCTGGCACTAAGACTGCACTCAACGAGCTGTATAAGGACATAAGCAAACAAGAACATGCTAATCCAGAACCGTCGCTCCTAGTGGATAGGAACGTTAATGCAGGCAAACTTAAATCTGTTTTATCTCTTTTCTACCAGCATGTCACATGTAAAACCAGAGGGAAAAAAATCCTAGACCACCTTTACTCCACACACAGAGACGCATACAAAGCTCTCCCTTGCACTGGCAAATTTGGCAAATCTGATCATAATTATATCCTCCTGATTCCTGCTTACGAGCAAAAACTAAAGCAGGAAGTACCAGTGACTTGCACAATATGGAGGTCGTCAGATGATGCGGATTCTACGCTACGGGACTGTTTTACTAGCACAGACTGGAAAATGTTATGGGATTCATCCAATGGCATTGAGGAGTATACCTCAGTCATCGGCTTCATCAATAAGTGCATCGACGACATCGTCCCCGCAGTGACCGTAAGTACATTTCCCAACCAGAAGCCATGGATTACAGGCAACATCCGCATTGAGCTAAAGGCTAGAGCTGCCGCTCTCAAGGAGCGATGCACTTATCCGGACGCTAGTAAGAATTCTCGCTATGCCCTCAGACGACCATCAAACAGGCAAAGTGTCAACAAAGGCCTAAGAATGAATCCTACTACACCAGCTCTGATGCTCGTCGTATGTGGCAGGGCTTGCAAACTATTACAGATCACAAATGTAAACCCAACCACGAGCTGCCCAGTGACGCGAGCCTACCAGATGAGCTAAATGCCTTTTATGCTCTCTTCAAGGCAAGCAACACTGAACCATGCATGAGAGCACCAGCTGTTAATCACAACTGTGTGATTATGTTCTACGTAGCCAATGTGAGTAAGCCCTTGAAACAGGTCAACATTCACAAGGCCGCAAGGCCAGACGGATTACCAGGACGTGTACACAGAGCATGTGCTGACCAACTGGCAAGTGTCTTCACTGACATTTTCAGCCTCTTCCTGACCGAGTCTGTAATACTGTACCCACGTGTTTCCCAGAAACCCTAGACCGACTCTAATGTGCATACCGCCCTAACAGATCCACAGATGATGCAATCTCTATTACACTCCACACTCAGCTCAGTGTTCAACACCATAGTGTCCTCAAAGCTCATCACTAAGCTAAGAACCCTGGGTCTAAACATTGTTATTGACAGGGCTGTAGTGTAGTGGATCGAGAGCTTCAATTTCCTTGGTGTCCATGTCACTAACAAACTATTATGGTACAAACACACCAAGATAGTCATGAAGAGGGCACGACAATGCCTATTCCCCCTCAGGACACTGAAAAGATTTGGCATGGGTCCTTAGATCCTCAAAAAGTTATACAGCTTCACCGTTGAGAGCATCTTGACTGGTTGTATCACCACTTGATATGGCAACTGCTCAGCATCCAACCGCAAAACCCTACAGAGGGTAGTGCGTATAGCCCAGTACATCATTGGGGCCAAGCTTTTTACCATCCAGGACCTCTATACCCTAAAAACTCAACAAAGTAATAGACTGTTTTCTCTACTACCGCACAGCAAGCACTACTGGAGAGCCAAGTCTAGGTCCAAAAGGCTCCTAAAACAGCTTCTACCCCCAAGCCATAAGACTGCTAATCAGTTAATCAAATTGCTACCCAGACTATTTGCATTGACCCCATTTTTCATGCTGCTATTACTCGCTGTTTATTATCTATGCATAGTTACTTTACCTCTACCTACAGTACCAGTCAACATTTTAGACACACCTACCCTTTCAAGGGGTTTTCTTTAATTTTGTACTATTTTCTACATTGTAGAATAATAGTGAAGACATCAAAACTATGAAATAACGTAGTAACCAAAAAAGTGTTAAACAAATACAAAACATATTTTATATTCTTCAAAGTAGCCACCCTTTGCCTTGATGACAGCTTTGCACACTCTTGGAATTATCTCAACCAGCTTCATGAGGTATTCACATGGAATGCATTTCAATTAACAGGTGTGCCTCATTAAATGTTAATTTGTGGAATTTCTTTCCTTCTTAATGCATTTGAGCCAATCAGTTGTGTTGAGACAAGGTAGGGGTGGTAAACAGAAGGCCGCTGTCATCAAGACAAAGGGTGGCTACTTTGAAGAATCTTAAATATAAAATATGTTTTGATTTGTTTAACAATGTCTGTTTTTGCAATCAGACTGGATTTATTGGGGAATTACCCTCTTACTCAAATATTTTTAATCTTCTCAATTATATTTTCACTCCATCTCCCTCAACTAAAGCTGATTAGTTTCCTAATTTCTCTGGACACAATACACATATTAGATCAGGTACAGTAGTCACTGCCACAGCTATTTGTATTGCATAGGGAAGTATCATTTTGGCTATTCAGACATGTTGTTATGAGATAAAAGAACATTAAAACAAAGTTTCAATTGCAGATTACAATATATCCAAGTGTGTTGGCCGCTTACATTTTTTGTTTTCTTTGTACTTCCCATTGCGTCCTCACATTTGAACCAGCAGTGGACCTGTCCATTTGTTTTGCATAGGGAGTTCTTTGCTTTAGCACAAATTCATGGTTTGGTTCCTTCTTCTACCCCCTTCAGGTACCTTTGATCTGCGAGACCAAGCCCATGGTCAGCATCCAGCAGATGACGTACCAGAAGAACGGTGGGTACCAGCCCCCTCCCTGCGGACCGGGGGGCCCGGACGTGGCTCGTCTGATGCAGCTGGAGGAGGGGGTACGACCGGAGCAAAGGAAGAGGAACCCCCACGCTCCCCAACACAAGAGGGAGCACAAGGACAAGGACCACTGCTCCATCGACATGAATGGCCTGGAGACCAACGTGTAGACATAGTTATCATTGAGCTGCATCCTGATTCGTCACACTTCTCCCAAAGAGTGCATTTGCACACTCCCCATCATGAATCTAATAATCGTGGCCCTAACAACTCCCTCCAGCCAGTTCTTAGCCTACACCAATCCTACGCTTTTAAGTCCATGATGAGAAGTGGGAAAATGCATACTTTGGAAAAAGTGTGGAGTAACTGAATGCAGCCAGTATCATAGCTACAGGGGAGAGAGGGAGAGAGGAAGGACTGACTAACTGCACCAGAGCTCGGGATGACCAACCCGACCCTTGCTGGCACATTATGGCCCACTGTGGATGCAATTCAGAGGATGTGTAAAGAAAATACGACTTTCTACATTACGTATATTACGACCCACTATGATTGTGTATATTTGTGTGTATATATTTACAAGACTTATTATACTATGCACCAGCAGCAGAGTGATATGGTGGGAGACATTCTGTACATTGAGACATTCTATATGATGAGACATTCTACATGAAGTGCAAACATTCTATTTATTGAGGAGACATTCTCTATGATGAGGAGACATTTCATACAATGAGAAGACATTTTGCACAGTTTATTAGGTACACCACCACGTTCAATGGTTTGCTCCTACAGCCAGTAAATCATGTGGCCGTGGCTTGCTATATAAAGCAGGCAGGCATCGAGGCAATCAGTTACTGTTACCTAAGCGACTGAGCGTAGTATGATTGTCGGTGCCAGGCGCACCGGCTCCAGTATCTCAGAAATGGATGAACTCCGAGGCTTTTCACGCACAACAGTGTCTAGGGTTTACCCAGAATGGTGCAACAAACAAAAAACATCCAGTCGAAAACATCTTGTTGATGAGAGGTCGAAGGAGAATGGCAAGAATCGTGCAAGCTAACAGACGGGCCACCAACAGGCAACTAACGGTGTAGCGCAACAGCAGTGTGCAGAACAGCATCTCGGAACGCACAACTTGTCAGTCCTTGCCACAGATGGGCTGTTGCAGCAGACAAACACACCGGGTTCCACTCATATCAGCTAAAAACAAGAAGGGTCTCCAGTGGGCATGCCATCACCAACACTGGACAATTGAGGAGTGGAAAAACAGTGCCTGGTCCGATGAATCCCGGTTCCTGTTGAGTTGCTGATGGCAAAGTCAGGATTTGGCTTAAGCAGCATGAGTCCAAATCAAATCAAATCACATTTTATTGGTCGCATACACATGTTGAGCAGATGTTATTGCGGTTGTAGTGAAATGCTTGTGCTTGTGGCTCCAACAGTGCAGTAACATCTAACAAGTAATATCTAACAATTACACAACACATACCCAATGCACACAAATCTAGTAAAGGAATTAAGAATATAAAAATATATGGACAAGCAATGTCCATGGCCTCATCCTGCCTGGTGTCAATTGTGCAAGCTGGTGGCAGTGGTATAATAGTGTGGAATGTTTTCCTGGCACACGTTATGTCCCTTCATACCAATTGATTTCCATGAACTCAGGCTGTTCTGGAGTCAAAGGGGGGTCCGACCCGGTCCTAGATGGGTGTACCTAATAAACTGATGGGTGTACCTAGTATATGACAAGTCTCAGGAGACAGAAGGGATCATGAAGACCTGTGGGAAACTTCAGAGAGGGCTTGGGGATCTGTGGACCTGTGGATGATGACAGGACATCTAAGCATGAGCTTTGGCCTTCCATCTTCACCTTAGTTAATCAACTCCCCCCTCACAGTGGATGTGCGAGTCGGTCCGTCTGTCGAGCTGAGAGGTGAATGTGACGAACACTCTCCTTACATAGACAATGCTTGTGGACTATGGACAAACAGGAAGTGCGCATTTCTTTAAAAAAAAGATATTATAAACTAAATGTTCCCTCTAATCCCCCACATGGGGTTACGGATATTTCAGGCTAATTGGTTAGGCTTATATACTAAGCAGGTTACTCTCACAATCATCATTGGAGGTTTTTTGTAAAACTTTACAGCTAAGGTAAAATCTAGAAGCTGTTTTTTAAATCTCCACATGTGAAACAAATCTAAACGTTTTATATAATTGAGAAACTGGTCGGTACATTTACACTGGCTGTTAAGTTTTCTGAAGACCTCTTTTATCGATATCTAGAATGGCTTTTCAAGACATTCGTGTTCACATTCAACAGAGAAGGGATCTACAGAACTCAAATACACTCTACTCTGCTCTTCTTCCTCAGCAAATGGACCCATATTGCTTCTCTCACTGATTTCAACCTTTTTGATACCTTTTCTCCTTAAAATGTCCTTCCCATGATCTTCTTTGCCTTTTTATCCCCTTAAACAAGGTAGTACACACCTGCCTCATATATGGTGTCTGGCATGATGGAAACCATTTCTGTGTACCAAACAGCATCCTATTCTCTATACAGCGCACTATATACGGTAGGGAATAGGATTTGGGGGAAACACAATGACAGAGACAGGTATGTGTAAGAGCCATACTGCTCCGGGAGGTGTTAACCGTTGTTGAAAAATTTCTAGAGTGTCAAGTTCTTGCACCAACCCTAGTCCCTCTTTGCCTTAAAGTACAAAGGAGAAGCATGTGGGGAGATAATAGAGTATGGGTACACCACAAAACATATGGGGGTACACCTAATACATTCAAGGCAAAAGCAGCAAGCTGCAATAAAACAACCACAGGCCATACTCTGAACTTTGCTTCGTATGTATATATATTTATTTTAAAAGTGAAAAATCATTTGCAGTTTGTATTAACATAGAGTATGACTCAACAGGCACCATTCTATCTTTGTTATGAAATGAACAATTATTAATTGTTTCATCTATTCCAATTGCACTAGATGTTTTTCTGTTTTTCTGTATAAAAAAAAGGCAAAAAATGAAAATATATTGTAAGGAAACACAAATACACATTTTATTGAACTGTGGTGTGTAGTATGTTTTGATTGTCTGATGAGTTGGTTTTCTTTATTTGAAACCTGTATTTTTGGATAGCTAGTTGGAGTTTTGGAGTTTCATTTTCTTGGCATCACAAAAAAAAAACATATTTGGCACATTATGGTGAACAGAAAGACAGGAAATGTAAATGGTTCAAAGTAGACCCAGAACACAAAAGCGACACAGGAAACTTGCAAACATTTTTAAATGTTCCTCTAATGGATACATTCTCAGATCTCTCAAAGACTTATGGCTAGAGTCTATCAGATCTGTGCTGACCCGCCACCCGCATAGTGGTTGTTTTGGCGGTGTCTCTGCATTTGATCTAAAGGGGACATTTCCATTGGCTGCATGGTGTCGTATTAAGAGAAATCCCATGCAGCCTTGTTACCAAGTTTGAGCACTGGAATATGAGATGTAATCTACACCTCCATTAGGCTGATAGAAATATTCATAATTTTGTTTCATGATTTTCCTTTTGAGTGTCATTATTTCTATATAGCCAAAACTTTCTCATTCTGAACTTCTAACAAGAGTGGGACAGGTGTGACTTTGTGACAATGCCCAAATGAGCAGCTGCTCACCGATTTGACGCAGTTACACCTGTCGGGTATCGCTTGTTAACGCTTGATCGGATTGAATCTAGGCCATAGTTACAATAATCCATAGCATCCATTTGATGTACAGCACATGGCCCACAGCCTCAAAGAGAGATAAGATAATCTCCTGTGTGACATGGCTTTCAATAGTCAAAAGTAGTGCACGACAGTGGTGGAAAAGGTACCCAGCTCTCATACTTGAGAAAAAGTACATTTACCTTAGTAGAAAATTACTCAAGTATAAGTCACCCAGTAAATTCCAATTGGAGGAAAATAATTTGGTTTAAAAAAAAAATACTTCAGTGTCAAAAGTAAATGTAATTGCTCAAATATTCCTAAGTATTAAAAGTAAAAGTATAAATCAATTCAAATTCCTTATAATTTATGAATAGCCATGAGCACGCTCCAACACTGACATAATTTACAAACAAAACATGTGTTCGGTGTCTCCACCAGATCAAAAGCAGTAGGGATAACCAGTGATGTTCCATTGATACATTGCCTTCGGAAAGTATTCAGACGCCTTGACTTTTTCCACATTGTTACGTTACAGCCGTATTCTAAAATGTATGAAGTACTTTTTTCCCCCTCAATCTACACACAATACCCCATAATAACAAAGGAAAAACAGGTTTTTAGACATTTTTGCTAATTTATCAAAAAAATATCAAACTGAAATATGACTTAAAAGTATTCAGACAATTAACTGTACTTTCTTTAAGCACCTTTGGCAGTGATGGCAGCATTGATTATTCTTGGCTATGACACTACAAGCTTGGCACACCTCATTTGGGGAGTTCCTCTGCAGATCCTCTCAAGTTCTGTCAGGTTGGATGGGAGTGTTGCTGCACAGCTATTCTCAAGTCTCTCCAGAGATGTTCGATTGGGTTCAAGTCTGGGCTCTGGCTGGGCCACTCAAGGACATTCAGAGACTTGTCCCGAAGCCACTCCTGCTATGTCTTGGCTATGTGCTTAGGGTCATTGTCCTGTTGGAAGGTGAACCTTCGCCCCAGTCTGAGGACCAGAGCGCTCTAGAGCTGGTTTTCATCAAGGATCTCTCTGTATTTTGCTCTGTTCATCTTTGCCTCGATTCTGACTAGCCTCCCAGTCCCTGCCGCTGAAAAACATCCCCACAGCATGATGTTGCCATCACCATGCTCACTGTAGGGATGGTGCCCAGGTCTCCTCCAGACGTGACGCTTGGCATTCATGCCACATAGTTCAATCTTGGTTTCATCAGGCCAGAGAATCTTGTTTCTCATGGTCTGAGAGTCTTTAGGTGCCTTTTGGCAAACTCCAAGCAGACTATCATGTGCCTTTTACTGAGGAGTGGCTTCCGTCTGGTCACTCTACCATAAAGGCCTGATAGTTAGAATGCTTCAGAGATGGTTGTCCTTCTGCAAGGTTCTCCCATCTCCACAGAGGAACTCTAGAGCTCTGTCAGATTGACCAAGCAGTTCTTGGTCACCTACTTGACAAAGGCCCTTCTCCTCTGATTGCTCAGTTCTGGTACCCTTCTCCAGATCTGTACCTCGACACAATCCTGTCTCGGAGCTCTATGGACAACTCCTTCAACCTCGTGGTTAGGTTTTTGCTCTGACATGCACTGTCAGCTGTGGGACCTTATATAGACAGGTGTGTGCCTTTCCAAATCATGTCCAATCAATTGAATTTACCACAGGTGGACTCCAATCTCAAGGATTATCAATTGAAACATGATGGACCTGAGCTCAATTTCGAATCTCATAGCAAAGGGTCTGAATACTTAAGTAGATAAGGTATTTCTGTTTTTATTTTTTTTAAATAAATTTGCAAAGATTTAAAAAAAACTGTTTTTGCTTTGTCAATATGGGGTATTGTGTGTAGATTGCTGAGCTTTAAAAATATATATATTTATTTAATCCATTTTAGAAGAAGTCTGTAATGTAACAAAATATGTAAAATGTCAAGGGGTCTGAATAATTTCCAAAGGCACTGTAAGTGTGTGAATTAGACCATTTTCATTTCCTGCTTAGCATTCAATGTAACGAGTACTTTTGGGTGTCAGGGAAAACATATGGAGTAAAAAGCACAATTTTGTTTAGGAATGTAGTGAATTAAAAGTTTTAAAAAATATAAAGAGGTAAGTACAGATACCCCAAAAAATGACTTAAGTCGTACTTTCAAGTATTTTTACTGAAGTACTTTACATCACTGGTGCACTATAGAGAATAGGGTGCCATATGAGATGCAACCCAAACCCACACGAGAGTCCTCAGGAGTTTTTAAGGGATTCCCTTAGTCTTAACATCAGCCTGCCCTACTCACAGATCAGATCCCACTAGTTGCCCTTATCTGTTATACGTTAATGTTCAGGAGCCATAAGTCTGGTGGCCCGGGACTGGGAGGATGGACTAAACAGTGACTAAGCCCGGCCAAACGGCCACAGCAGCTGCTAAATGCCACCAGTTGGCACCATTGGATGTAGAGAGGGATGGAGGGAGAGATGGAAGGCGGAAAAGATTAAGAGCCCAGGCTGGATCTGGCATAAGGTGCAGCCCAGTGGGGCTGGGAGCCAACAGGGACAGGTCTGGATCAGCTAAAAATGTCAAATGTAAAAATCCACAAGAAAAAATAAATAAAAGTAGGGCATCATGAGATGAATGTACAAAAAGACACTTACAAAAGCATCTGAAGGCATCTAGAATTTGTTATAATTTGGATCATCTGGAAACATTGCTTTTTGTTTTGTTCTGTTTGTTTTGTTTTCCCCAAAAGCCTCCAAGGCTTAGGCTGGGATTCAATCAATTACAGATAGTAGGTTTCCAGAAACACAGGAGAAACATTTTATTTTTCAGAGAAAAAAAACTCCTCCAAAATGGTGTAAGTACAAAAGTAAACTCGGTGGTTCGAGCCCTGAATGCTGATTGGCTGACAGCAGTGGTATATCAGATCGTATACCACAGTATGACGCAACATTTATTTTTACTTCTCTAATTAGGTTGGTAACCAATTTATAATAGCAATAAGGCACCTCTGGCGTTTGTGATATATAGCCAATATACCACGGCTAGGGGCCGTGTCAAGGCACTCCGCGTTGCGTCGTGCTTAAGAGCAGACCTTAGCCGTGGTATATTGGCTATATACCACACCTCCTCCGGGATCAATGCTAAAGTATACAACAGATGCACAAAGTAACCTTGATATAAATTTAACTATAGAGAACATACAAAAATGATATGGTAATACAACATTTTAGTTTACACACTCCCAGGAATGTTATACATGAATCATTAGCTTATACACTGACTTTCACACATCTAGATGGCCGGGCGTGGTGGGTGCGGAGCCAGAGACAGCAGGGGTTCAAATTGTAGAACCCAGCTCCAACATTTGAATATAAAAATTGATTTTATCAAACAAAACTATGCTACATTTTATCTCTGGGACCCACATGATGACAAATCAGAGCAAGTCTACTGAATGTAAGTACATTATTTACCTTCAAATGTGAATGTATCAAACCAGTTGCCGTTTGTTGCTGTGCACTCTCCTCAAACAATAGCATAACAATTTTTCACTGTAATAGCTACTGTAAATTGGACCGTGCCGTTGGATTAACAAGAATTTAAGATTTCTGCCATATAAGACATGTCTATGTCCTGTAAAGTTTGCTATTACTTGCAATGTCATTCTAATCACATTAGCATCTACCGTCCCGGTATAGGGACACCGATCCCATAGAGGATAAACCTTATAGGCTACACTTCACACGTTCAAAAGATTATATTCAGAGGCCAGTAATTTGCAACCTCCCCACCACTAATCTAATCTGTATGTTCAGGGCTTGAGCACGAAGCACACACCTTCTCTCTTTGCACACGTCAAAATTATTGCACCGTTTAGGGAATAGGGTGTCATTTGGGACTCACAGAGCTCGTTGTAAAAAAACTATAATTTCCTGAAAATGAGATCAACATTACCCTTAGATACAACAAAAAAAACTAGACGTCGAGGTCTCTTGTCAAAGGAAGTGCACTGAATAGGGAATAGGTTGCCATTTGGGAGTAGGATGCAGACTCAGACAAATAGACTCAGACAAAACATAATTGTTTTCTTCTCATTCACGTCTTGGAAGTAACTAATCAAATGTACTCAGTCTTCTTGTCAATATAGTGTTTATATATTTAGTCAATATCAATAGTGTTCGTTCAGTCATTTATAGATAAACATTCTATACAAAATTATTATAATCCAAAATCAGGTCACATGGGACGGTCATTTTGAAATCAGAGATGCCATTTCGTAGAGAAAGACACCAGGGCTCATAAAGTGGTATTCATACAGCATTATTATCAAATAGTCCATGATGTAACATTATTATTAAACATCACTTACTACACAAACAGGGAATACTGTATAAATGTACAGCAATGACAGTGTGTGTATCTCAAATGGCACTCTATTCCCTTTATAGCACTATGGGTCCTGGTCTAAAGTATTGCACTACAAAGGGAATAGGGTGCCACTTGGGAGAAAGGCAGTGTTAATATTGATGTGGGCACACAGGCATGAAAGCAGGCAAGTCATACACTGCCATGCTCAAGCAGCAAACACCTGGTCTATGTCCCAAATTACACTCTATTCCCTATTGTCACGCCCTGAACATAGAGAGCCGTTTATCCTCTGTTGCTTGGGGCGTGATAGTGACTAGAGTGGGTCATCGAGGTGATTCATGGTTTATGTTGGCCTGGTATGGTTCGCAATCAGAGACAGCTGTTTATCGTTGTCTCTGATTGGGGATCGTATTTAGGCAGCCAATTCCTCATTGTGCTTTGTGGGATCTTGTCTATGGATAGTTGCATGTTAGAACTATTATTAGCTTCACGTTTCATTTGTGATTTATTGTTTTGTTTGGTGAGTTTCGATTTATTAAAATATGTGGAACTACGCCATCTTGTGTCCAAGATGGCATAGCAGTGAAGACGTGTTTTGTTCGTGTACTTTTGTATTTTTCATATTTTTTGTATATATATTTTAATTTTATTTTCAATCTCTTTTCGATTCGATTATACCTTCCGGTAACCTGCCTCACCCAATGTGATATGGTATCGCTATTATTTGTAATTTTAGAACATATTCAAGAACCTCCAGAAGCTAACCAGCTAATTAGCTATTCAGTAATTGTTCGCCACTGCTAGCGGCTTTTACCTTCTGCACAGATACCAGCCCTGTTCTTAGCCTGGATAATACTCGCCAGTCTACTAGTATCGGACTGTCTCTCCACAACAACGCCGGATTCCTGCCGTAATCCCTGGACCACTACTTCTGCTCTTCACAGCTAGCTTGCAGCTAGCTAGCTCACAGCTAGCAGCTAGCTAGCTAGCTCACCGTGGCACCCAGTACTGAAGCTATCCCCGAGGCCCACCTCCCGGCCTACTCAGCTGTTCACCCGAACCCCACTCATACACAGCTAGAGCCCGATACTCCACCGGATCCTTGCTGTAAACTCTGGACCTTGGCACCGGATCACCGCTGCTACCAATTGGCTATAGTGGCTAACGCCACTGCCACGAAGCTAGCACCAGTTAGCCGTGAGCCAGGCGCATCTCCCGGCCAGCAAACTAAATTCTGCAATACCTCTTTCGCCATTTGGCTTGGATTCTCTGTCGACACGGCGCCCCGCCACATCACCACGACTGGTCTGCCAACTTTAAACGCCTTGTCGTCTGCTAACGTAGTGGCGGGTTCCCTGTTCCATCTACTGCTGCCCCCTGGACACTATGATCACTTAGCTACATAGCTGATGCCTGCTGGACTGTCCATTAATCACGGTACTCCATTCTGTTTATTTATTTTTTTATCTGTCGGCCCCAGCCGCGAACTCAGGCTCTGTGTGTAGTTAATCCGACCCTCTCTGCCTAGTCATCGCCATTTTACCTGCTGTTGTTGTGTCAGCTGATTAGCTGTTGTTGTCTCACCTGTTGATTTAGCTAGCTCTCCCAATCAACACCTGCGATTATTTTATGCCTCGCTGTATGATTCTCTCAAATGTCAATATGCCTTCTATACTGATGTTCAGGTTAGTTATCATTGTTTTAGTTTACAATGGAGCCCCTAGTTCCACTCTTCATACCTCTGATACCTCCTTTGTCCCATCTCCCACACATGCGGTGACCTCACCCATTACCAGAGCGCTCTAGAGCTGGTTTTCATCAAGGATCTCTCTGTATTTTGCTCTGTTCATCTTTGCCTCGATCCTGACTAGCCTCCCAGTCCCTGCAGCTGAAAAACATCCCCACAGCATGATGTTGCCATCACCATGCTCACTGTAGGGATGGTGCCCAGGTCTCCTCCAGACGTGACCTTGTCCACCTCCGGTACTTCAACCCTCATAACAGTCAAAAGACCACCCTCATCACTGGCCAAGGCCTTTCCTTCCAGTTCTCTGCTGCCTGTGTCTGGAACGAATTGCAAAAATCGCTGAAGTTGGAGACTTTTATCTCCCTCACCAACTTTAAACATCTGCTATCTGAGCAGCTAACCGATCGCTGCAGCTGTACATAGTCCATCGGCAAATAGCCCACCTAATTTACCTACCTCATCCCCATACTGTTTTTATTTATTTACTTTTCTGCTCTTTTGCACACCAGTATCTCTACCTGCACATATGCACACATGACTGTAAGTGGCTTTGGATAAAAGCGTCTGCTAAATGGCATATATTATTATTATTATCTGATCATTTATCACTCCAGTGTTAATCTGCAAAATTGTAATTATTCACCTACCTCCTCATGCCTTTTGCACACATTGTATATAGACTGCCCATTTTTTTCTTCTGTGCTATTGACTTGTTTATTGTTTACTCCATGTGTAACTCTGTGTTGTTGTCTGTTCACACTGCTATGCTTTATCTTGGCCAGGTCGCAGTCTTAAATGAGAACTTGTTCTCAACTAGCCTACCTGGTTAAATAAAGGTGAAATAAAAAATAAAAACCTATATAGTGCACAACTATTGACCAGTGCCCACAGGTTCTGGTTAAAAATAGTGCTATATGTAGGGAATAGGGTGCCATTTGGGACGCAAACTCCTGGTCACTGTGGTATTAAATGACTCAACAGAAGTGCCGGAGATCGAACCAGATTAGTTGGTGCTTAACGATATTTTACTTTTCTTGACACACAAACAGTTTCATAAGTTGTTTATAAACTGGGCATCCAAGAGTCCAAAGAGACCTCAATTGCTTCACACAACTGTCACAATATCTCTTTTCCAGTTTATCCCAGCTGGTAGCAGAACCATAGAATTAGAATGAATATTATAAAATAGAATATCTCATTCTATTTCTATGGTCAGAACATTGTAACTTGACAGTAAAAGGAATTCTCCGTTACTTTTGTATAGTTTTTAGCCAGTAGTTCTGAAAGCAGCCCACACGAGCCTAAAGTGGTCCCCGAAAATTGCATACCACGTCACATATGTGCAGATATGTGCTTCACGTCATTGCTTTCTCTCTCGCTCTGCTATGTGTGATTCTTGCTAGCTGTCAATCAAATGGCGAGGGGCTGAATCTCTTTGGTTGGAACTCGAATTGCTAGGAGGCTGGCCCATATGGGGGGGGATGTAAGGAAAACAGTGGCTTTCAAACTAGAGATTTTGTGACTAATTGATGTAAAAGCGTAATTCTCCTCGTAGATTATGCATGTGTGACATACACATTGACACAATCAGCCCAAAGGGAGGTTTGCAAAATACAAATAATAATAATAATGAGGAAAACATTAAATAAATATAAAACATCTCACTATCCATTAAGTTACAGGACACTAAAGGCAGTTAGAATCTTGAGACAGGTTGATTTCTCAACGAGGCTCAGAGGTTTAAAGGGTTCAGGTTACCCAGTTGCAGGATTAATACGATGCGGGGGAAATCGAGGGGACAACAGAACTCACGATAAAACAAAGTGTTGCTGAGAGGACAAGTTAAACCAAATAACTCAATTCCACAATGCCCCCAGGCATGGATGGGTGGGGTAGTATCACCTAGTTCTGGCCTGGGTACAAAGGTTAGACTGAAAATCGCCCACTTTATCTGCCCAGAAACTTCCACCATCACTAATCACATTCTTCTCCTGTTGGTCCTTCTGTAGCTCAGTTGGTAGAGCATGGCGCTTGTAACGCCAGGGTAGTGGGTTCGATTCCCGGGACCACCCATACATAGAATGTATGCACACATGACTGTAAGTCGCTTTGGATAAAAGCGTCTGCTAAATGGCATATATTATTATTATTATATTATTGAATTTCTACCCTCTTCATATTGTTGTTTCTGTATCAATGGTGAAAAGTTGGATTGGTAAACATCCACTTGTTATAAACTTCTGTGTTATAGATTTTATTTCCCCACTGTTTAATATCCCTTCCTCTCTCGACTCCACAAAGTCAGACAATAAATCCTGGGAATTAGTTTTCTCCACCAGCCAGCCTGATGATGAGGTTAGTTCAATAGGAGCAGGAGACGGGTCATGGGCTGCATAGACATCACCTCTCTGAAGAGTGTGTCAAGAACTCAAAAATGTCCTGTTTGTATCAAGAATGGTCCACCACCCAAAGGACATCCAGCCTTCTTGACACAACTGTGGGAAGCATTGGAGTCAACATGGGCCAGCATCCCCGTGGAACACTTTCGACACCTTGTAGAGTCCATGCCCCGACGAATTGAGGCTGTTCTGAGGGCAAAACGGGGTGCAACTCAATATTAGGATAGTGTTCCTAATGTTTTGTACATTCAGCATATATTTGGCCTTGTGTTTTAGTTAATTGTCCAGTGTCTGTTGGAAGCAGACTGAACCAAGTTCTCCTCTAGGACTGTTTTCTGTTTTCTTTTGTCCTAAAAAACGACTTAGTCCTTGTCGATGAAAAGCATACCCATAACATGATGCAGCCACCACCATGCTCGAAAATATGAAGAGTGGTAGTCAGTGATGTGTTGTGTTGGATTTGCCCCAAGCATAATGCTTTGTATTCAGGACCAAAAGTTCATTTCTTTGCCACATTTTTGCAGGTTTAATTTAGTGCCTTATTGAAAACAGAATGCATGTTTTGCTTGTTTCCTTTTCACTCTTTCATTTTTGTTAGTATTGTGGAGTAACTACAATGTTGCTGATCCATCCTCATTAATATCTCCTCTCACAGCCATTAAACTCTGCAACTGTTTCCTTCCTCTCCGGCAACTGAGTTAGGAAGGGTGCCTGTATATTTGTAGTGACTGGGTGTATTGATAGACCATCCAAAGTGTAACTCATAACTGCACCATGCTGAAAGGGATATTGAATGTCTGCTTTTTTAAAACATGTTATTTGTATCTACCCATAGGTGCCCTTTTTGCGAAGCATTGGAAAACCTTCCTGGTATTTGTGGTTGAACCTGTGCTTGAAATTCACTGCTTGACCGAGGGACCTTACAGATAATGTGTGTGTGTGTGTGAGGTACAGAGATGGGGTAGTCATTTAAAAATCATGATAAAGACTATTATTGCCCACAGAGTCCATGCAACTTATGAAGCACATTTTTACTCCTGAACTTTTTTAGGTTTGCCATAACAAAAGGGTTGAATACTTATTGACTCAAGACATTTCAACTTAATTTTTTAAAATGAATTTGTAAACATTTCTAAACACCAAGAAGTATTTGCATCCCATTACATGACAACAATTAACAAATGTACCTACTGCAAAGGAGTACAGTAGGAAAGTTGGAACTGAAGTATTTGTAAGTCATTCTTCAAAATCCAAATAGTTGTCAGTACTTGAAATGAATGGAAATCTCCAGCTAGTGTAACGCTATGGGCATTCCCCATGTTAAAGAATCCTGTGGCGGGCTACCATAGAGTAAAAAAGGCTAAATCATTAGGGGAACCCCTACAAATATATATAGATTTTTTTTAAGTATTTGTTTTGGCTGTGACAACATCTAAATTTAACCAATTTTAAATTCAGGCAAAAATAAAAGAATGTGGAAAAAGTAGAGTAATGTGAATAATATCTGAAGGCACTGTATATGCGTACACATATGATTTTTACGAAAGTTTGTGAACAAACTTTCATTACCTTTGTGTGTACGCAAGCGTGTGTGGTGTGTATGCGCAGACATGCGTGAGGTTTACCGAAGTTTGTGAACAAACTCATTCCATTTCTTTCTCTCTCTGTCTGTTACATGTTACGTGATTCGTCCTTGCTCTTTGGACATGATAAAAATGTCAGACTGTGTCCATTATGGCCTGGGTCAATGTCCTTGAACAACCAAAGGGCTGGAGAATGCACTTAGTACATCTGGAGGTCTTGACTAGACATTCATTTACGAGAGAGAAAGAAGGGGAAGGGGGGGTAGAGAGTAAAAGAGAGAGAGAGAGAGAGAGAGAGAGAGAGAGAGAGAGAGAGAGAGAGAGAGAGAGAGAGAGAGAGAGAGAGAGAGAGAGAGAGGGAGAGAGAGAGACAGAGAGAGAGGGAGAGAGAGAGACAGAGAGACAGAGACAGAGACAGAGGGAAAGAGAGACAGAGAGAGAGACAGAGAGAGAGAGGGAGGGAGAGAGAGAGAGAGAGAGAGAGAGAGAGAGAGAGAGAGAGAGAGGGACAGAGAGACACAGAGAGAGAGAGAGACAGAGAGAGAGAGACAGAGAGACAGAGAGACAGAGAGACAGAGGGAGAGAGAGAGAGACAGAGAGACAGAGACAGAGGGACAGAGAGACAGAGAGAGAGACAGAGAGAGAGAGACAGAGAGACAGAGGGAGAGAGAGAGAGACAGAGAGACAGAGACAGAGGGACAGAGAGACAGAGAGAGAGAGAGAGAGAGAGAGAGAGAGAGAGAGAGAGAGAGAGAGAGAGAGAGTACAGAGAGAGTACAGAGAGAGAGAGAGAGAGAGAGAGACAGAGAGTACAGAGAGTACAGAGAGTACAGAGAGAGAGAGAGAGAGGGAGAGAGACAGAGAGACAGAGAGAGAGACAGAGAGAGAGACAGAGAGAGAGACAGAGAGAGAGAGAGAGAGAGAGAGAGAGAGAGAGAGAGAGAGAGAGAGAGAGAGAGAGAGAGAGAGAGAGACAGAGAGTACAGAGAGTACAGAGAGTACAGAGAGTACAGAGAGAAGAGAGAGAAAGAGAGACAGAGAGAGAGAGGGAGAGAGAGGGAGAGGGAGAGAGAGAGAGAGAGACAGAGAGTACAGAGAGTACAGAGAGTACAGAGAGAAGAGAGGAGACCCACCCCATGACATATAAGTATGCAGTCTGGATGAGGACTAATCCCACTACACTGGCCAATTTTCAGCGGACAATCAAATCAGATTTAGCTTCCTACTAACGATTAGGCTTCGCTAACTCATTTTGACCAAAAATCGAACTAATAGAAAAATCTAAATGAATAAAAAATTACTTTCAAGATTCATAAAAGCTCATCTATGTAACCATCTGTCTCTCCAGTGGAACATTATTTGGGCTAAACGTGAGTGAAGGTTCTCAACATGAAAGGTTGTGAAATGACTGTGACCTCCATCATTGGACAGTCATGCAGCTACAGAGCCATAGGGATCCACTATACTGAATTTAAAGTTTGTCTTAAAGTGGTCACATATAGGATGCTGACATGTACAGTAGGCTCCCTTTTGAAAGCATGATTTGAATTAAGTCCAGGAATCCATTTATGAACCTTTCATTCTCTAGTGTAACATAACATGTTTGTATGCGCATATGTGCTATAAAAAGGTCAGGTAATACCTGTATACCTCTTGAGGACTGAACAAGAGGACAAAAGTCTTGGGCTTTATATCAGTCTGGTCAAAAGTAGTGCATTACAGAGAGATTAGGGTGTCATTTGGGACGCACACTGAGTCATTGTTGTTTTAAAGAGACTCACCATCTGTGGATTCGTCTTGCCTTTCATCGGGTTCAGTAAGTCTTCGTCTCCTATGGTGATAGTACAGTCCGCCTTTTAACCTGAATAAAAAAGGAATTTAAATGATTTTGCCTTGCAAAACCTTCCTTCTGGCATGAAATTACTACTGTACAAGTGATATGGGCTGCGTTCCCTTTATAGTGTACTACTTTTGACAGGGCCCCATAGGGTGTCGTTTGGGATGCAGCTATACAGTACAGTTGAAGTCGGAAGTTTACATACACCTTAGCCAAATACATTTAAACTCAGTTTTTCACAATTCCTGATATTTAATCCAAGTAAAAATCCCCTGTCTTAGGTCAGTTAGGATCACCACTTTATTTTAAGAATGTGAAATGTCAGAATAATAGTAGAGAGAATTATTTATTTCAGCTTTTATTTATTTAATCACATTCCCAATGGGTCAGAAGTTTACATGCACTCAATTAGTATTTGCTAGCATTGCCTTTGAATTATTTAACTTGGGTCAAACTCTTCGGATAGCCTTCCACAAGCTTCCCACAATAAGTTGGGTGAATTTTGGCCCATTCCTCCTGACAGAGCTGGTGTAACTGAGTCAGGTTTGTAGGCCTCCTTGCTCGCACCGCTTTTTCAGTTCTGCCCACACATTTTTTATAGGATTGAGGTCAAGGCTTTGTGATGGCCACTCCAATACCTTGACTTTGTTGTCCTTAAGCCATTCTTCCACAACTTTGTAAGTATGCTTGGGGTCATTGTCCATTTGGAAGACCCATTTGCGACCAAGCATTAACTTCCTGACTGATGTCTTGAGATGTAGCTTCAATATATCCACATAATTTTCCTCCTTCATGATGGCATCTATTTTGTGAAGTGCACCAGTAACCTCCTGCAGCAAAGCACCCCCACAACATGATGCTGCCACCCCCGTGCTTCACAGTTGGGATGTTTTTTTTTTACTTGCTCGCCTCCCTCTTTTTCCTCCAAACATAACGATGGTCATTATGGCCAAACAGTTCTATATTTGTTTCATCAGAGCAGAGGACATTTCTCCAAAAAGTATGATCTTTGTCCCCATGTGCAGTTGCAAATCCGTAGTCTGGCTTTTATATGGGGGTTTTGGAGCAGCGGCTTCTTCCTTGCTGAGTGGCCTTTCAGGTCATGTCGATATAGGACTCGTTTTACTGTGGATATAGATACTTTTGTACCTATTTCCTCCAGCATCTTCACAGGGTCCTTTGCTGTTGTTCTGGGATTGATTTGCACTTTTCGCACCAAAGTATGTTCATCTCTAGGAGACAGAACGAGTCTCATTCCTGAGCGGTATGATGGCTGCGTGGTCCCATGGTGTTTATACTTGCGTACTGTTGTTTGTATAGATGAACGTCGTACCTTCAGGCGTTTGGAAATTGCTCCCAAGGATGAACCAGACTTGTGGAGGTCCACAATTTTTTTCTGAGGTCTTGGCTGATTTCCTTTGATTTTCCCATGATGTTAAACTAAGAGGCACTGAGTTTGAAGGTAGACCTTGAAATACATCCACAGGTACACCTCCAATTGACTCAAATGATGTCAATGGGCCAGAAGCTTCTAAAGGCATGACATCATTTTCTGTCATTTTCCAAGCTGTTTAAAGGCACAGTCAACTTAGTGTATGTAAACTTCTGACCCACTGGAATTGTGATACAGTGAATTATAAGTGAAATAATCTGTCTGTAAACAATTGTTGGAAAAATTACTTAGGACATCTACTTTGTGAATGACACAACGGACTTGCCAAAACTATAGTTTGTTAACAAGGAATTTGTGGAGTGGTTGAAAAACTAGTTTTAATGATTCCAACCTGGTTGAAAAACTAGTTTTAATGATTCCAACCTAAGTTTATGTAAACTTCCGACTTCAACTGTAACATTCGACATAGAGTTAGGATCTGGATAAATATAGTTTAAATCAGTTATAAAACCCATTGCCCTTTATGGTTGTGAGGACTGGGGTCTGCTCATCAACCAAGAATTCTCAAAATGGGACAAACGCCCAATTGCGATTCTGCATGCAGAATTCTGTCAAAATATCCTCAGTGTACAACTAAACACAAAATAATGCATGCAGAGCAGAATTAGGCCGATACCCGCTAATTATCAAAATCCAGAAAAGAGAGTTTAAATTCTACAACCACCTAAGAGGAAGCGATTCCAAAACCTTCCATAACAAAGCTATCACCTACAGAGAAATTAACCTGGAGAAGAGCACCCTAAGCAAGCTGGTTCTGGGGCTCTGTTCACAAACTAGATAAAACAATAACAAAATAGATAAAAAGATAATTAATTACTTGACATATTGGAAAGAAATGACAAAATACTGAGAAAACTAGAAGGATATTTGGCCATAAAGAGAGAGTACACAGTGGCAGAATACATGACCACTGTGACTGACCCAAAATTAAAGACATCTGTGACTATGTACAGACTCAGTGAGCATAGCCTTGCTATTGAGAAAGGCTGCCGAAAACATCCACTCTTCTCGAGAGCCAGGTCTATGTGCACACTGCCAACAACTGAGGAGGAAACTGAACTGCACTTCCTAACCTCCTGCCAAATGTATGACCACATTAGAGACAAATATTTCCCTCAGATTACACAGACCCACAAAGAATTTGAGCTGCATTGTTGAATGTTTTTTCTCGCTTTTTCAGCATATCTCTCTTACATATAACATATTTACAGAAATGGGCTATAGCAAATAAGAATAGGCAAATTACTCAATGTCACTCGTATGCTCTTAACTGCGCGACGCCAGTCAAGTTCAAATAGGCTAAACCATCGTCACATCATGGTGTCGTCACCATGGACGATGGCTGTCAATCATCGTCGATAGATGATAATAGGGCTGTGAATTGCCAGGGACCACACGATACGACATTATCACAATACTTAGGTGCTGATAGAATATGCATTGTGATCTCAGGTTTCTATAAGTATTTCGATTCGATACTGTTCTTTTATTGCGATTCGATGTTCCAAACATATTGCTCACCATATGTCTGCTGCAGAGGGACCAGAGAGAGTCATGAGAAACCGAGTTGATGCAAATTAAAGTCATGCATATTAAAGCGACAAAAATGAATTTGAGCCCTATTTAAAAAAAAACATGGAGAACGAGCTATGAAGGAAAAATACAGCCAAGTAGCGAAAAATGATATTGATCAAAGCGATACGAGATATAGTCCAAAATAATAATGTAACTGTAGACATTTTTTTTATAAAGAGCCACATGATGATAGTGAATGCCCACTACTGCTTACAATTTATTAACCATCATTGTTTCACATTACTTATACTGTACTTTTAGAAAATATTTCAGTTGTGTATATTACTTGATGAGTTTTATTTATTTTAATTCCTTAAAGTCATCAACTCATCTCTGCAAAGGCATTAGCAGCCAGTCAGCCAATCACCTAATGTTATCTCTGTGCTCCCCATTGTACGAGTCATCCTATTTAGCTAGAATAGTAGTAGCTAGCTGACATGTTTTTATTTATCTCTAGAGAAATGGCGCACTGAGCCACAGCTGCGGGAAGATGTTTCGGGGTGTTTTAGAGGATGGGGCTGCTGCAGCACCCTCAACACTAGGGTTGAATGGCGGGATTTAATCCCCCGAAACCACTCACTTTCCCAGGATAAATTACTGCGAGAAACCAGTAAATTATAATAAATTATTTATATGAACAGCATGGCGTGAAATGGAACTGTTAAATAATATGCAACCTATTATCTCAATCAAATGTATTTATGAAGCCCTTTTTACATACAGAAACCCAGTTTAAAACACCAAACAGCAAGCAATGCAGATGTAGAAAAAACTGCCTAGAAAGGTAGGAACCTAGGAGAAAAGCAAGAGAGGAACCAGGCCTCGAGGGGTGGCCAGTCCTCTTCTGGCTGTGCCAGGTAGAGATTATAAGAGTACATGACCACTTAAGGCCAGATTGTTCTTCAAGATCTTCAAACGTTCATAGAGGACCATCAGGGTCAAATAATAATCACAGTGGTTGTAGAGGGTGCAACAGGAGTAAATGAGTAAATGACAATTGGCTTTTCATAGCCGAGCATTCAGAGGTCAAGACAGCAGGTGCAGTAGAGAGAGTCGAAAACAGCAGGTCCTGGACAAGGTAGCACGTCTGGTGAACAGGTCAGGGTTCCCTAGCTGCAGGCAGAACAGTTGAAACTAGAGCAGCAGCACAACCAGGTGGACTGGGGACAGCCAGGAGTCATCAGGCATGATCCTAGGTCTCAGGTCCTCCAGGAGGGGAGGGTGTTTCTCACTAACTGAAGTTTATTTTCTGATTTTTGCAAAGTTACGAAGATGGGGAAAAAGCTGTCCCTAAAATATTATTGATACACTATAGGTAAAAGGTTTTAGAACACCTACTCATTCAAGTGTTTAAAACATATATTTGTACTATTTTCTACATTGTAGAATAATAGTGAAGACATCAACACTATGAAATAACGCATATGGAATCATGTAGCAACCAAAAAAAGTGTTTAAACAAATCAAAATATATTTTATTTTTGAGATTCTTCAAACGTGCCTTTTTGACAGATTTGCACACTTGGCATTCTCTCAACCAGCTTCATGAGGTAATCACCTGCAATGCATTTGTCACAAATAATCCTGATAGGTATCAGTCTGGTGTTTTCTGTAATGACCTTAGTGATCACTGTTTTACAGCCTGTGTTCATAATGGCTGCTCAGTGAAACGACCTGTCCTGATGTGTCATAGACGCTTGCTAAATAACTTTAATGAGCAAGCTTTCCTTCATAAACTGGTCTCTGTAAAATGGTATAGAATCATCTTGATCTCTGCCAGAGATGCTTGGACCTTCTTTTTTGATATTTTCAGTGGTATTGTTAACAAACACGCCCCCGTAAAGAAAATGAGAATTAAAAACGGGTACAGCCCCTAGTTCGACCGTGATCTTGCAGAGTTACTCCGCCTCAATAATTGCATTTGGCGAAAGGCTCGGCACACGCATACTCAGACTGACTGGTTATCATTCAGCCAAATGAGAAATACGTGCACTAAGCCTATCCGGAAGGCCAAAGTTAGTTACTTTATTAAGGAGCAGTTCTCTCTCTGTGGGTCTAACCCCAAGAAGTTCTGGAAAACAGTTAAAGACCTGGAGAATAAACCCTCTTCCTCACACCTGCCCATGTCCCTTAATGTTGATGATGTGGTTGTTACTGACAAGAAGCACATGTCTGAGCTCTTTTTAATCACCACTTCATTAAGTCAGGATTCCTATTTGACTCAGCAATGCCTCCTTGCCAGTCCAACATTTCCTCATCTCCCACCCTTTCCAATGCGACTATCCCCAATGATTCTCCCTCTTTTTGCCCCTGCCCCTCTGCAAGGTTTCTCCCTGCAGGCAGTCACTGAGTCCGAGGTGCTAAATGAGCTCCTTAAACTTGACCCCAAAAACCATCTGGATCAGATTGTTTAGAGCCTTTCTTCTTTAAGGTTGCTGCCCCTATCATCACCAAGCCTATCTCCAAACTATCTCTTAACCTGTCTCTCCTTTCTGGGGAGGTTCCCATTGCTTGGAAGGTAGCCAAGGTTCGTCCTTTATTTAAAGGGGGAGATCAAGCTGATCATAACTGTTATAGGCCTATTTCTATTTTGCCCTGTTTATCAAAAGTGTTGGAAAAACTTGTGAATAATCAACTGACTGGCTTTCTTGATGTCTATAGTATTCTCTCGGGTATGCATTCTGGTTTCCGCTCAGGTTATGGATGTGTCACTGCAACTGTATAGGTCCTCAATGATGTCACCATTGCCCTTGATTCTAAGCAATATTGTGCTGCTATTTTTATTGACTTGGCTAAAGCTTTTGATATGTTAGACCATTTCATTATTGTGTGTCGGCTAAGGAGTATTGGTGTCTCTGAGGGTCTTTGGGCTGGTTTGCTAACTACCTCTCTCAAAGAGTGCAGTGTATAAAGTCAGAAATTTGCTGCCTCAGCCACTGCCTGTCACCAAGGGTGTACCCCAAGGCTCGATCCTAGGCCCCATGTGTTTCTCAATTTACATCAACAACATAGCTCAGGCAGTAGGAAGCTCTCTCATCCAATAATATGCAGATGATACAGTCTTATACTCAGCTGGCCCCTCCCTGAATTCTGTGTTAAAAGCTCTACAACAAAGCTTTCTTTACCCTTAACCTTGTTCTGAATACCTCCAAAACAAAGGTCATGTTGTTTGGTAAGAAGAATGCCCCTCTCCCCACTGGTGTGATTACTACCTCTGAGGGTTTAGAGCTTGAGAGGTAGTCACCTCATACAAGAACTTGGGAGTGTGGCTAGACGGTTCACTGTCCTTCTCTCAGCACATATCAAAGTTGCAGGCTAAAGTTGAATCTAGACTTGGTCCTTCTCTCAGCACATATCAAAGCTGCAGGCTAAAGTTGAATCTAGTCTTGGTTTCCTCTATCGTAATCGCTCCTCTTTCATCCCATCTGCCAAACTAACCATGATTCAGATGACCATCCTACCCATGCTAGATTACGGAGACATAATTTATAGATTGGCAGGTAAGGGTGCTCTCGTGCGGCTAGATGTTCTTTACCATTCGGCCATCAGATTTGCCACCAATGCTCCTTATAGGACACATCACTGCACTCTATACGCCTCTGTAAATTGGTCATCTCTGTATACCCGTCGCAAGACCCACTGGTTGAAGCTTATTTATTAAACCCTCTTAGGCCTCACTCCCCCCTATCTGAGATATATACTGCAGCCCTCATCCTCCACATACAACTGTTCTGCCAGTCACATTCTGTTAAAGGTCCCCAAAGCACACACACATTCCTGGGTCGCTCCTCTTTTCAGTTCGCTGCAGCTAGCGACTGGAACAAGCTGCAATAAACACTCAAACTGGACAGTTTTATCTCAATCTCTTCATTCAAAGACTCAATCATGGACACTATCACTAGCCCCTTTAAACAACAATGGCACTTTTATATGTTTACATACCCTACATTACTCATCACATATGTATATACTGCACCCGATACCATCTACTGCATCTTGCCTATGCCGTTCTGTACCATCACTGATTCATATATTTTTATGTACATATTCTTCATTCCTTTACACTTGAGTGTATAAGGTAGTAATTGTAATATTGTTAGGTTAGATTACTCGTTGGTTATTACTGCATTGTCGGAACTAGAAGCACAAGCAATTCGCATACACTCGCATTAACATCTGCTAACCATGTGTATGTGACAAATAACATTTGATTTGATTCTTACTGACCGTTGTGGCTGCTTTGTGTGATGTATTGTTGTCTCTACCTTCTTGCCTTTGTGCTGTTGTCTGTGCCCAATGTTTGTACCATGTTTTGTGCCGCTACCATGTTGTGTTGCTAAAATGTTGTTGTTATATTGCTACCATGCTGTGTTGTCATGTGTTGCTGCCTTGCTATGTTGTTGTCTTAGGTCTCTCTTTATGTAGGGTTGTGTTGTCTCTCTCGTTGTGATGTGTGTTTTGTCCTATATTTATTTTGTATTTATTTTTCCCATCTTAAATCACTGGGTGCTACATAGTGTTTCTTCAAGAAACTCATATTAAACGCTTCGTTCAGGCCAAGCTACGAGTCGGCTGGATCGGTCAGATATACCAGTCTAACTGTGATGCAAAAGCGAGAGGGGTAGCAATCCTGATAAGGAAAAACATTCTCTTTGTTTACTCATCCTCGATTTCAGATCCTAATGGTCGGTATATTATTGTGGCTGGTACACTGAATTCGAAACCAGTAACCTTGGTCAATTTATATGGACCCAACTTCGATGATCCATTATTTTTTCAAAGGGTATTTAAGGACATACCAAATATCTCGGATACAAGTGTTATTGTGGGAGGGGACTTTAACTGTACGTTAGATCCTCTTTTAGATAAACAGCTATCAAGGTCACTTCAACAATCAAATGCCAGTGTCTGTCTAAATACATTGATGACAAACCTTAACATTGTCGATATTTGGAGACTGACGCACCCAACAGACAGGGATTATTCTTTCTTTTCATCAGTTCATAAATCATATTCCAGAATTGACCATTTTTTGTTGGACTCCAAACTAATTTCAGCAGCTGAGTCGGTTACCTATCACCCTATTCTAATTACGGACCACTCTCCTGTGTCCATGATAGAGGAAAATATGTTTGAAATGACTAATTATGTATACATTCCAATCAGAAACTGACTAGTCCAAATGCTATAATGTACTGTCCCTCTTGCTCCCTTTCACAATTGTATATAATGTAGTCAGGAAGTTTAGTAACAATGAAGGTCTGTTCTTTAAGTTCATTCAGTTGTACAAATCTCCAGGTGGTGGGAACGGGCCATCTCCAAAATGGTCGGGAATGTTGATTTATGCTGACTGGCCTTGACTTCGTGCTGATAACGCAGAGGCTTGAGAATTAGAGGGGCCCTCTGTTTGTGAAACGGAACGTTTGGAAAACGCTGACGTCATTTTCAGTTTATAACCTGTGGTAATGTGTGTAAGCATTTAGTACTCATCAAGAATAAATGCTGAACTTGTTTTTAAGACTGGTCTCTTGCTAATTCATGCAAATGATAAACTTACAACTTATCATGAATTAGAAATGAGTGCGAATTGAATTGATTTTGGCAATAAAACATAATGGGATTAAGAATTCCTCTATCAGTCCATGGTGCTGAAACTCGACAATATGTCGACAGGTCGGTGACCGTGGCGCTTAGACGCATACCTGCTGAAAGATGAGGCTTTTTGTCAGTATTTGAAGGAGCAGATTGCCTTTTTCCTCTGAACTAACGACACGGGGGATGTTGACAACTCCACGCTTTGGGAATCTCAAAAGGCTGTGATTAGAGGTTACATTATTTCTTATACATCAGAGAGGAAGAAACACGCCAATACTAGGCTGAGAGAAATTGAAAGAGAGTTAGGGGAACAGACAGGAGAACGCTTTTAGGACGAATTCCTCGTATACAATCCTTGAGAAGATCACAAAGCTAAAATATGAATACAATTACCATCCTTTCGAAACGGGTGGGCTCTTTACTTGCTAGAACACACCAAAGTTATTTTGAACTGGGTGACAAACCACAAATTATTAGCAAGACAGCTAAGGCATGTACAGGCATCTAGAGCTATTCACAAAATAAAAGACAAGAAGGGTAAAATAGTAACAGATCCGCAGGATATTAATAAATACTTTGCGCAGTTTTACTCAGAGCTATACCAATCAAAATGAGATGCTACTGATCCACAAACTATGGAACGCTTTCTCGCTGAATGTGAACTTCCTAAACTAGACAGGGGGGCAGCTGCTGCACTCGATGCAGGCATAACTTTAGAGGAAATTAACACAGCAATAGCACAATTTCCAAACAGCAAAGCCCCTGGGCCCGATGGATATGTAATAGAATTCTATAAGAAGTACTGCGCCAGTCTCTCTCCACTTATGTTGCGAATGTTTAAACAATCCAAAGAAAATGCCAAACTCCTGCAAACACTGTATGAGGCAACAATAGCACTGATCTTGAAAAAATATGATAGAGATTCCATGGAGATGTCGTCTTATCGCCCCGTGTCGTTACTCCCTATAGGAAACAAGGTGTTGACAAAGATATTGGCAAACCGATTGAAAACATATATTTCCGACATCATACACCCTGACCAGACAGGTTTTATCCCGGGCCGACATATATACTACAATTTGAGACACCTTTTCAACGTAATGTATCACGATCATAAGGTTTAGGCCGTGGTAATAGCTGATGCAGAGAAGGTTTAGGCAGTGGTAATAGCTGATGCAGAGAAGGTTGAGGCAGTGGTAATAGCTGATGCAGAGAAGGTTGAGGCCGTGGTAATAGCTGATGCAGAGAAGGTTGAGGCCGTGGTAATAGCTGATGCAGAGAAGGTTGAGGCCGTGGTAATAGCTGATGCAGAGAAGGTTTAGGCAGTGGTAATAGCTGATGCAGAGAAGGTTGAGGCCGTGGTAATAGCTGATGCAGAGAAGGTTGAGGCCGTGGTAATAGCTGATGCAGAGAAGGTTGAGGCCGTGGTAATAGCTGATGCAGAGAAGGTTGAGGCCGTGGTAATAGCTGATGCAGAGAAGGTTGAGGCCGTGGTAATAGCTGATGCAGAGAAGGTTGAGGCCGTGGTAATAGCTGATGCAGAGAAGGTTGAGGCAGTGGTAATAGCTGATGCAGAGAAGGTTTAGGCAGTGGTAATAGCTGATGCAGAGAAAGTTTAGGCAGTGGTAATAGCTCTTGATGCAGAGAAGGTTTAGGCAGTGGTAATAGCTGATGCAGAGAAGGTTGAGGCAGTGGTAATAGCTGATGCAGAGAAGGTTGAGGCAGTGGTAATAGCTGATGCAGAGAAGGTTTAGGCAGTGGTAATAGCTGATGCAGAGAAAGTTTAGGCAGTGGTAATAGCTCTTGATGCAGAGAAGGTTTAGGCAGTGGTAATAGCTGATGCAGAGAAGGTTGAGGCAGTGGTAATAGCTGATGCAGAGAAGGTTGAGGCAGTGGTAATAGCTGATGCAGAGAAGGTTTAGGCAGTGGTAATAGCTGATGCAGAGAAGGTTGAGGCAGTGGTAATAGCTGATGCAGAGAAGGTTGAGGCCGTGGTAATAGCTGATGCAGAGAAGGTTGAGGCAGTGGTAATAGCTGATGCAGAGAAGGTTGAGGCCGTGGTAATAGCTGATGCAGAGAAGGTTGAGGCAGTGGTAATAGCTGATGCAGAGAAGGTTGAGGCCGTGGTAATAGCTGATGCAGAGAAGGTTTAGGCAGTGGTAATAGCTGATGCAGAGAAGGTTTAGGCAGTGGTAATAGCTGATGCAGAGAAGGTTGAGGCAGTGGTAATAGCTGATGCAGAGAAGGTTGAGGCCGTGGTAATAGCTGATGCAGAGAAGGTTGAGGCAGTGGTAATAGCTGATGCAGAGAAGGTTGAGGCCGTGGTAATAGCTGATGCAGAGAAGGTTTAGGCAGTGGTAATAGCTGATGCAGAGAAGGTTGAGGCCGTGGTAATAGCTGATGCAGAGAAGGTTTAGGCAGTGGTAATAGCTGATGCAGAGAAGGTTGAGGCAGTGGTAATAGCTGATGCAGAGAAGGTTGAGGCAGTGGTAATAGCTGATGCAGAGAAGGTTGAGGCAGTGGTAATAGCTGATGCAGAGAAGGTTGAGGCAGTGGTAATAGCTGATGCAGAGAAGGTTTAGGCAGTGGTAATAGCTGATGCAGAGAAGGTTTAGGCAGTGGTAATAGCTGATGCAGAGAAGGTTTAGGCAGTGGTAATAGCTGATGCAGAGAAGGTTGAGGCAGTGGTAATAGCTCTTGATGCAGAGAAGGTTGAGGCAGTGGTAATAGCTGATGCAGAGAAGGTTGAGGCAGTGGTAATAGCTGATGCAGAGAAGGCGTTTGATCAGATTGAGTGGAAGTATATGATGTCGGTTCTGGAGCACTTTGGGTTTGGAAAGGAATTTATTAATTGGATAAGAATGATTTATGCACACCCAATGGCGTCTGTGCTAACCAATCAAGAAATGTCGCAGTCATTGGTTATTCAGTCACCCGCTTGTTCAAGGGGTGCCCTATTTCGCCTGCTCTCTTCGCTATAGCCATGGAACCCCTTGCTACTTGCATTCGGGCATGTGCCGATATATAGCTTCTGTTAAAATAAAGGACACACAGCACAAAATTTCCCTATATGCAAACGATGTTCTTTTGTTTTTGTCCAAGCCTAAAACTTCTATTCCACCCTTACTTAAGTTGCTAAACACATTTGGCTCCTTCTCTGGCTACAAGATAAACTGGCAAAAAAGTGAGTTGATGCCAATATCACGGCCTGTGGATATGCAATTTCTGCAATCTACCCCGTTTAGGACAGTGATGGACAAGTTCACAAGCCTTGGCATTGTCGTGACAAGAGACCTTGATCAGCTACTGAAAGCGAATTGGGACATGAAAATATATCAGCTCAAAAAAAATATAGATTTTTGGAAAACTCTGCCTATCTCCTTGGTTGGTCGTATAAACGCTATTAAAATGGTTGTCCTACCCAGGTTTCTTTACCTCTTCCAATGTCTACCCAATTTCATACCACAAAGCTATTTTAAGAAACTGGATTCAATAGTAACTCAATTTTTATGGGATAACAAGGCAGCCAGAATTTCAAAGAAGCATTTATGCAAGTACAAGATAGTGGGGGGCTTTGGCCTTCCTCACTTTAAACTGTATTATTGGGCTGCTAAACTGAACATTGTGTCTTTCTGGAGGGAAAGTTCACCTGCGATGAGACAGAAGGATATGCCTGCATGGCTTTTGATTGAGCAGGCCTCCTGTCAACGTTCCTCACTCCCTGCACTTGTTAATAGCCCATCATATGTGAAAAAAATCCACTTATGACTCTAACCCAGTCATTTGTCATATGCTTAGGATCTGGAAACAGATGAGGTATTTTCTTAACATACCCACTGTATACATTGACAGCCCGATTTGCCTGAATCATGCTTTCCACCCCGCATTGGATGATGTGGTGTTTTCACAGTGGAGGGAGAAGGGGCTCACAACAATTGGTCATTTATACATGGATGGTCAGTTAGCGTCATTTCAACAATTACAGGGAAAATTCAACATGCCAACAACACATTTTTTCAGATACCTCCAAATCGGGAATTTAGTAAGGACACATATCCCACAGTATGACATGAAGCCAAATAGTCCTACATTAGATAGCTTGATCCTTGTCAAACCCCACTCAAAAGGGTCAGTCTCTAGACTGTATGATGTGCTACAGGCCCACATAGAGGTATCCACAGACACCAATAAAAGGGCTTGGGAACAAGAACTTGGGTCAGAAATCTCAGATGAGGACTGGGTAGAAGCTCTCAGGAATATAAACCACAGTTCAGTGAATGCCAGACACAACCTTGTACAGTTTAAGGTGATACACAGGTTACATTACTCAAAGTGAAACTGCATAAAATATTCCCGGACACCTCACCACTGTGTGAGAGGTGCAAGCAGGACGAGGGGACGTTGACCCACTTATTCTGGACATGTCCTAAGTTACATGTTTACTGGGCTCTCATTTTTGATTACTTATTTAGAGCCTTTGATAGAGTTCTAGCCCCAGACCCATTGATCGCTCTGTTTGGTACAGTTGATGGGAATAACCACTGTCTCTCTTTGTACTCTATTAGCCAAAAGGCTCATATTGCAATTTTGGAAACTGGGAGACTGTACCTAGCTTTGAAATGTGGTTACGGGAATTAGGGAATGTAATACATATGGAAAAGATTTGATACAATACCTCCAATAGAAGTCCATTGTTTTACAAAATATGGCAGCCGATACTGGATAAATGGTCTTGTCCCGCTTCATAACTGGGTTGATGATCTGCTGCTACTCTGTGCTGTACTCCACTCAATATTTTTATTTTGGGCTTAACTACACTGCTTGTAATGACTATATGCTGTCTTCTTATACATGTACCACCTAATAGGATTTAGTTTTATTTTGTGTATGTGTGAGTTAAGTTTTGTTTTGTCCTCTAAAATTGGCCATCCCATTCAACAGTACAATGAATGTCAATGTTTGTATTGCTGTCTTTTTTATTAGATTTTTTATTGTAAAATAATAAACATGTTATTAAAAAAAAGAGAGTTTGGGATGAGTAGGACCGCAGAGTGAAGGAAAATCAGCCAGCAAGTGCTCAGCATATGTGGGAACTCCTTCAAGACTGTTGGAAAAGCATTCCGAGTGAAGCTGGTTGAGAGCATGCCAAGAGTGTGCAAATCTGTCATCAAGGCAAAGGATGGCTATTTGAAGAATCTCAAAAATAAAATATATTCTGATTTGTTTGATACTTTTTTGGTTACTACATGATTCCATTTGTGTTATTTCTTAGTTTTGATGTCTTCACTATTATTCTACAATGTATAAAATAGTAAATATAAAAGAAACCCATTGACTGAGTAGGTGTTCTAAAACTTTGACCGGTATGTATAGCCCTATACAGTGCCTTCGGAAAGTATTCAGACCCCTTGACCTTCTCCACATTTTGTTATGTTACAGCCTTATTCTAAAATGGATTAAATCTACACAAAATACCCCAATGATGACATAGCGAAAACAGGTTTTTAGAAATGTTTAAAAATGTTTTATACATTTCAGAATAAGGCTGTAACTTAACTAAATGTGGAAAAGGTCAAGGGGTCTGAATATTTTCCGAAGGCACATAGATGTCCTAGCCTACCTCTTTCAGGAAATAAATTCAATGCCTTATATTTAGCTAATTAATGATGGGTTTAGAGCCCCTGTCTCTTGCGCAATACGCAAGATACGTGTGCTCTGTTGGCCTCTCTCCATAACAAAATGCTCCTAAGTTCTTGGAGTCCCATTTAAGAAAAGCTAGACTAGAACACATATACTAGAACACATATATATTTTTTATAGTATTTCTTATACCAATAGACTATTCAAAGAGGGATGCATGCTCCTGTTTGCTGAATGTTAAATACAGCAGCCAATAGAATTCACTGGAAGTTTGAAAGAAGAGTGAACACACAATGGTGGTAGGCTATAGCAGATATCAATTCAGACCCATAACCATGCAGATGGTGGTAGGCTATAGCAGATATTAATTCAGACCCATAACCATGCAGATGGTGGTAGGCTATAGCAGATATTAATTCAGACCCATAACCATGCAGATGGTGGTAGGCTATAGCAGATATGAATTCAGACCCATAACCATTCAGATGGTGGTAGGCTATAGCAGTTATTAATTCAGACCCATAACCATGCAGATGGTGGTAGGCTATAGCAGATATCAATTCAGACCCATAACCATGCAGATGGTGGTAGGCTATAGCAGTTATTAATTCAGACCCATAACCATGCAGATGGTGGTAGGCTATTGCAGTTATCTATTCAGACCCATAACCATTCAGATGGTGGCAGGCTATAGCAGTTATCAATTCAGACCCATAACCATTCAGATGGTGGTAGGCTATAGCAGTTATCTATTCAGACCCATAACCATTCAGATGGTGGTAGGCTATAGCAGTTATCTATTCAGACCCATAACCATTCAGATGGTGGTAGGCTATAGCAGTTATCTATTCAGACCCATAACCATTCAGATTGTGGTAGGCTATAGCAGTTCTGTTCAGATCCATAACCATTCAGATGGTGGTAGGCTATAGCAGTTCTGTTCAGATCCATAACCATTAAGATGGTGGTAGGCTATAGCAGATATGAATTCAGACCCATAACCATGCAGATGGTGGTAGGCTATAGCAGTTATCAATTCAGACCCATAACCATTCAGATGGTGGTAGGCTATAGCAGTTATTAATTCAGACCCATAACCATGCAGATGGTGTTAGGCTATAGCAGATATTAATTCAGACCCATAACCATGCAGATGGTGGAAGGCTATAGCAGTTATCTGTTCAGACCCATAACCATTCAGATGGTGGTAGGCTATAGCAGATATCAATTCAGACCTATAACCATTCAGATGGTGGTAGGCTATAGCAGTTATCTATTCAGACCCATAACCATTCAGATGGTGGTAGGCTATAGCAGATATCAATTCAGACCCATAACCATTCAGATGGTGGTAGGCTATAGCAGATATTAATTCAGACCCATAACCATGCAGATGGTGGAAGCCTATAGCAGTTATCTGTTCAGACCCATAACCATTCAGATGGTGGTAGGCTATAGCAGATATCAATTCAGACCTATAACCATTCAGATGGTGGTAGGCTATAGCAGTTATCTATTCAGACCCATAACCATTCAGATGGTGGTAGGCTATAGCAGATATCAATTCAGACCCATAACCATGCAGATGGTGGTAGGCTATAGCAGATATCAATTCAGACCCATAACTATTCAGATGGTGGTAGGCTATAGCAGTTATCTATTCAGACCCATAACCATTCAGATGGTGGTAGGCTATAGCAGTTCTGTTCAGATCCCCATAACCATTCAGATGGTGGTAGGCTATAGCAGTTATCTATTCAGACCCATAACCATTCAGATGGTGGTAGGCTATAGCAGTTATCTATTCAGACCCATAACCATTCAGATGGTGGTAGGCTATAGCAGTTCTGTTCAGATCCATAACCATTCAGATGGTGGTAGGCTATAGCAGTTCTGTTCAGATCCATAACCATTAAGATGGTGGTAGGCTATAGCAGATATCAATTCAGACCCATAACCATTCAGATGGTGGTAGGCTATAGCAGTTATCTATTCAGACCCATAACCATTCAGATGGTGGTAGGCTATAGCAGTTATCTATTCAGACCCATAACCATTCAGATGGTGGTAGGCTATAGCAGTTCTGTTCAGATCCATAACCATTCAGATGGTGGTAGGCTATAGCAGATATCAATTCAGACCCATAACCATGCAGATGGTGGTAGGCTATAGCAGATATCAATTCAGACCCATAACTATTCAGATGGTGGTAGGCTATAGCAGTTATCTATTCAGACCCATAACCATTCAATCTTCGTGTAGAGAAGTGAAAGCCTTCTGCATATAATTCTAGTCCTATATTATTCAAGGATGTCACTAGAAAGATGGAGGACAACAAAACTTAATTTAACTGTTGAAAGTGGGGAAGGAATGAACCAACAGCAGAGAGAGAGGAGGTAGGCTAATAACATTAGGGAAAACATAATGAAAGGTATGTGTGCGTCAGTATAATAATTATACAAATAGGCCCTATTATATTTCAAATTCAAATCAAATTCTCTAGCCCATACTTGTAAATTTGTAGACAGCATGTGGTGCACCAGAATGGAATGGTCGCTCCCTGCTTTATCATGGTTTGAACGCTGTGCGTAATTCCAGTCCATAGACTACAGTACAGTAATACAATTCACACTCAAAAAGATTAGCCAACTGGAGCTAGTTTAATTTATTAACCAAAGAGAGCATATAGCTAGCTACATCGATAGGCTTTTATGTTTTTCTGTCGTGCGTAATGTGCAATAGCCTATATCATATGTATTGGAAAATGGCACAATCATTTGGACTTTTTTGGGGCTTGGGCTCATTAAATGTCTTTAATGTAGGGCTCATAATTTTCTTTCACATTTTTGGCTCATCAGGCTCAGAAAAGCATCAAGCTGGAATTTTCAATCATAGCTTTAATCAAATCCAAACATGAGCCTAATGATATGCTTTTTAATGACACTTCTGGTTTGGCGGGAAATACCAGGTTACCCGGGAGAAAAGGGATTTATTCTTGGGATGTAACATTTGTAAAATACCTGGAAATTATTCAACCCTACTCAACACCCCTAGTTCTCGCGGCTGAGCTCACAGAAAAAATAACTCAATGAAATTCAATTAATTAAACCGACAGTCAATTAGTCATTTAAAAACCAGGGGAAAAAACACAATTTGATGAATCACTCAGAACTAGAACTGAAAGAGGCAACAGTAGAACAGCACCCAGTTTAAATGGATAGTGCGAGATTCTGGCAGTTACCCAGATCTAGATATATTTATGGATATCATTTTATGTCACTGCGTACAGTTTGAAGTAAGTTGGAAGAAGTTTTGTGAGACAATGCTAACTAGCGTTAGCCTAATGACAAAGTCTACAGATCCACTAGAATCGTATGAAACTAATTCCAACGCAGGCATAAAAATGTTATCCACGAGTTCATCTGACTCTGGGTAAGTAGAACAACAGCTTAATTGCCATAATCTCAAACCAAACTTTTAATATCCTCCTGTGACTACCTTGGGAAGCCTGCCAATGTCACAGCCTGTCATCCTGCCAATGCCTGTCTCTCTGCTTGTCTGTCTGCCTGCCGGATTGTTACAAGCAAAGCAGGGATAGACAAGGCTTATGTCGGAATTACTGACTTTCCAATGAGACTAGTTCCCTCTGGTGGCCATGACTGATACACAGTCACATCAAATGTCAACATTTCAAACTGCAAATATCCATAAATGACAATTATGCTGTATCTGTAATAGTCAAATAAAAATATTCCATGAGAAAAAAAAAGTGTACTCCTGAATGTTGCTTTTTCACCATAATTTGTTGCCTAAAAAATTTAGGTCAAGGGTGAAAAGTCACAGGGTTAGGTCACTGGGCCAACTGATGGTGGTTGTGTTTACCTATTGCTCCCATGGGGGTCAGAGGTTAAAGGTCATGGGGGTTACAGGGTCCACAGCAAGTGGTTGTGTCAGAGACAGAAGAGGAAGTGCGGTATGCCACTCCTTTTTTTCTGGTTCAATGGAAGTCAATGAACTAAGCAGACCACACACAGCTGCTGTTGCATTGATGTCTCCCGTTTTGGGCTGGATGTGTCAATGTGTAGTTCTTACTATCTATGAGCAAAATTACTGTTTTAAAGTGTTGCATAGTATACCAACACTTTTTCGATACTAGAACATGAAAAACGGTTCAGTACTAGAATTTATGCTTTTGGTACTTCTATCAAATGTGTCTCTGATTGGGCCTCCCGGGTGGCGCAGTGGACTAAGGCACTGCAACGCACTGCTAGCTGTGCCACCTGGGTTCGAAGCACAATTGGCCTAGCATCATCCGGGTTAGGCCGGTAGGGATATCCTTGTCTCATCACGCACTAGTGCGCACTGACCAGGTCGCTAAGTGCATGGTGTTTCCTCCTACACATTGGTGCGGCTGGTTTCTGGGTTGGATGCGCGCTGTGTTGGTTGGGTTGTGTTTCGGACCTCCGTCTCTCCCGAGCCCGTAGCGATGAGACACCACTAACTACTAACAATTGGATACTACGAAATTGGGGAGAAAAAGGGGGTAAAAAAAAATGTTTTAATTATATTTTATACTTCAAGGGGTTTTAAAATTCTAAACCAAGTAGGAAACTGGTCCTTAATTTGCTAATTAATTAATTAAAAATCCTACAATGTGATTTTCTGGATTGTTTTCTCATTTTGTCTGTCATAGTTGAAGTGTAACTATAGTATGATGAAAATTACAGGCCTCTCATCTTTTTAAGTGGGAGAACTTTTGGTGGCTGACTAAATACTTTTTTGCCCCACTGTATATCCACAGTAAAATGAGTCCTGTATCGACATAACCTGAAAGGCCGCTTAGCAAGGAAGAAGCCAGACTATGGTTTGCAACTGCACATGCGGACAAAGATCGTACATTTTGGAGAAATGTCCTCTGGTCTGATGAAACAAAAATAGAACTGTTTGGCCATAATGACCATCATTATGTTTGGAGGAAAAAGGGGGAGGCTTGCAAGCCGAAAAACACCATCCCAACCATGAAGCATGGGGGTGGCAGCATCATGTTGTGGAGGTGCTTTGCTGCAGGAGGGACTGGTGCACTTCACAAAATAGATGGCATAATGAGGTAGGAAAATTATGTGGATATATTGAAGCAACATCTCAAGACATCAGTCAAGAAGTTAAAGCTTGGTCGCAAATGGGTCTACCAAATGGACAATGACCCCAAGCATACTTCCAAAGTTGTGACAAAATGGCTTAACGACAACAAAGTCAAGGTATTGGAGTATTCATCACAAAGCCTTGACCTCAATCCTATAGAAAATTTGTGGGCAGAACTGAAAAAGCGTGTTTCGAGCAAGGACTCGAAACCTGACTCCGTTACACCAGCTCTGTCAGGACTGGGCCAAAATTCACCCAACTTATATTGTGGGAAGCTTGTGGACGGCTACCCATAACGTTTGACCCAAGTTTAACAACAAAGGCAATGCTACCAAATACTAATTAAGTGCATGTAAACTTCTGACCCACTGGGAATGTGATGGAGAGAAATAAAAGCTGAAATAAATCATTCTCTCTACTATTATTCTGACATTTCACATTTTTTAAATAAAGTGGCGATCCTAACGGACTTAAGACATGGACTTTTTACTTGGATTAAATGTCAGGAATTGTGGAAAAACTGAGTTTAAATGTATTTGGCTAAGGTGTATGTAAACTTCAACTGTATATCTTAGTCATTGTCATTAGTGGCCTGCATACTCAGACATGTCACCCATTAAGCATGTTTGGGATGCTCTGGATTGACGTGTACGACAGCGTATTCCAGTTCCTGCCAATATCCGGCAACTTCACACAGCCATTGAAGAGTGGGACAACATTCCACAATCAACAGCCTGATCATCTCTATGCAAAGATGTGTCGCGTGCATGAGTCAAATGGTGGTCACACCAGATACCGACTGGTTTTCTGATCCAAGCCAAAACCTTTTTTTTGTTTTGACATATCTGTGACCAAACGATGCATCTGTATTCCCATATTCATGTGAAATCCATAGATTAGGGCCTCATTTATTTATTTCAATTGACTGATTTCCTTAAATGAACTGTAACTCAAATCTTTGAAATTGTTGCATGTTTGTTCAGTATATATATATATCTCTATATCTCATATGTTAACTGCAGTGTTTTCCTTTAACACACATGAACACAAATACTTTGGTATTATTTAGAATAGCCTCATCTACAAAGAGCAATAGGCCTAGCTACCTGTGCGCTTTGGCACTCTTAACGTTTTGCGCAAAAGATTTGGTAAGGTACTCACCCGTTTGTCATGGAATCCTCGCTATCGTCAGCTCATTTTCCATCAGTAGCAATTTTCTCCTCAGCATTTCATTTTGGTTCCAAGATATTTCAAAATGTAATACAGTTGTCATCGATAAGTTAGACAATTTCTGCCACCACTGCTTTGGCTAAAACCTCCACGAGCGAGGTTAGTTGTGCATGAAGGGTGATACAGGTAGACATTTTGAGAGTCGTTAAGAAACAAACAAAAAAAAACGAGTCAAAGTTAAGTCTATGAATGTGAATTTTAATTCTAAAAGCTAGCTACATCAACCATGGACCCATCAACCAAACCGCATCAAGTTTTTGTTACTGAAAATACTAGAAAAGTGAACACCAAAGTTGGAATGGCAAAAAATAGGAATCCTCTTATAAAATATTTTATTTTTACTGACAAGTAAAACAGTGAACCCACAAAATTGAGACATTCACAATTTTACATTTACTTGAAAAAAATATATACAAGCAGAAAAATAACCAAATTTTACTCAAACGTGGCTGATTTTCCTGTTTTTGGTAGCTTGAGTAAAGAAAACTCAATTTGAACAACTCATTCATTGAGTAGTAGACAAACTTACCATCAAGGTCTTCTCAGAAAAAATGGTTACGTAACCCTATTAATTGGATAAACTATCCATATGTTTGATGTAGAAAAAAAAAATCATTCATTATTCCAAGTTTTTCTTGAACCTTTTTTACACATTATTGGAGATACCTGATGACAACAAACTAAGCACTACTCAAATATTCCATTTAATCAAGTGTAGTGGAAACAACCATATAAAACAAACATATTAATAAGTCTTATCAACACAATATAGTTGGACTTCCAAATTGTTGCAACACCGAGTTATTACCAATAGCAGCCATATGTCCAATTCTCATTTTACAACACTAGTATTGATTGAATTTTGATTAAGCACATCTGGCCTTTGATTAACTACCCTGTATGAAGTCTCTGATGAGCTTTCAGGCTGCTCTTCTGAGTGAAACTCTTACCACATATCTCACAGCAGTAGGGTTTCTCACCAGTATGAGTGCGCTGGTGTCTTTCAAAATGACTATGGCGATCAAAACTCTTTCCACAAATGGAGCATATGAAACATCTATTTCTTGTGTTGTCTGTGGTGGCACTGCTGCCCTCTGTGCTGTCAAAACCGTCTATACCAAGGGCAAATAAAATGCCTTCTTTACTGTTTGGTTCTGTGATGTACTCTCTCATTGCCGTTTCCTTCACCGCAGGTAGTGGTACCCGGTCCTGAAACCTGGGTAGTATTGTCCCATTGCCATCCTCTCGGTTCCTTGCATGTAGAGCCATTCCTGCATACTGCTCTTGCTCAATCATTTCCAACTTGTTTTTCTCATCCTGAAAAGACAAGTGTTCAAGTTCCACCTCTCTAGAAGCTGACGAATAGAACCCGTGGTGGTGGTGCATTCCATCAAAGAGACGGTGATTGTATTGGACACTGGGCGAATCTGGGTGGGACTTCTGCTGCTTTATACCATCGAAGGAGCAACCTGGATGTACAGATCCAGACTCGTTATCATTGTGCCTCTCTGCTGTAAAAGATCTACACAGCTGACTCTCCCTCTCATCCATGACATACTCTGGGTCATCCTGATAACCTGGTCGCTCTGTGCTTTGTTGGTGTTGATGTCCAGACAGATTGATTGTCTGGGCTTTAAACTCCTTCTCTCGCTCCGCTTTCACTACTAACCCCTGCCCCCTTCCCCCCTCCTCATCTTCACTGTCCTCAGAGCTAGGCTGTTCTTCAGCAAGTGAGGCCTGAGCCCTCTGTTCCTCTGGGTTCTCTGAGGGTCTAGGATGGACATCAGGCTTCTTATCAAGTTGAGGTTGTTCCGTTAGCATTTCAACACCATCTGCTTGACAAAACAAGAGTACCAAATATTTTAGCATTGATTATAACATCAAAATAGCAATCTAACATTAGCTGTTAAACTTCATCCTAAACCACCGAAAGAGACCAGGAAAACATTTAGTATCTGTCCCAAAAGACACCTTTTTCTGTATGTAGTGCACTACTTTGATCAGAGCCCTATGGGCCAAGGTCAAAAGTAGTATACTATAAAGGGAATAGGGTGCCATTTAGGATGGAACCTTAGAACAATTAAAATATTGACATTTTTCATGTATGAAAAACATCAACACGATTTTTGTCTCTTACCTCTGTGAGTCTTCAGATGTCCTTTGAGGCTGCTCTTCTGGTTGAAACACCTTCCGCATATTTCACATCTGTACGGTTTCTCACCCGTATGAATTCGCTGGTGCCGTTCCAGATGACCAACCCGCTCAAAGACCTTCCCACAGAATGAACAGATGAAGCACTTCTTGTCCTTGGTGACTCCTTGGAAGGTTCTCACTTTCCTTGGAAAACTAGAGAAGATAGGGCTATGGTTCAGTGTAACCCCTTCCATGCCCTGTGAGTCTGACTGTACTGTGCCGTCACTTGCTATCAAGAGTGTGTCTGAATGTCCATAATGTTGCTGTCTGAGCTGCAAAATCATATCCTCTCTGACATCAACATATGTTTTTCCTGGAAATGAAGCACTGCTGCATGATGCTTCCACCCTTCCTGGGACATGATTTAAAGCTGAGTGGTCAGGGAGACACTGTGACTTGTGACCAGAACTGCTGAAATATTCTGAATTGCTTGTCTCAATATCATGGTCTGCTTGTGAACCGGACATCCACGACTGGCTCCCTCTCTCACACAACGACAAGTTAGCAGCCAGTTCTTCTGCGTTTCCTGCAGTCCGTTCTTCTCCTTTATGATTCAGTGTCTGGGATGCATCCTTCTGCTCCTCTGGCTCCGACTTCACAGGTATCTCAGGAGTTTGGACCACTTCATTATTTTTGTTGCATTGCTCTTCCTCAGACTGACTTCTATCCAGGGGAGGCATCTCCTCGTTGTTAGCTTCTCCGTCTATCGACACTGTGTGGAAATATTACATTTGATTAATAAAATAAGAGGCAGGGAATTGCTTGTGAGTGTTCCAAATTGTACCCAATTACCTATATAATGCACTACTTTTGACCAGAGCCCTATGGGCTCTACACGATATAGGGTATAGGGTGTCATTTGGTACGCAGCCATGGAATTGCCTGTGATCTATAACCAATTTACTGTTTACATAATGATTCTAATCTCTTACCTCTGTGAGTCTTCAGATGCCCTTTGAGGCTACTCTTCTGGTTGAAACACCTTCCACATAGGTCACAGCTGTATGGTTTCTCACCCGTATGAATTCGCAGATGTCTTTCAAGATGGCCGTAACGTTCAAAACTCTTCCCACACAGTGTGCAAATGAAGTGTTTCTTAACCTGGCAAAACCTCTTGGTCCTCGCTCTCCTTGCAGTATTATAATTTGAGCCAAAGCCCAACACACTTCTAGGGTCTGGGTTTGACTGTACTGTGCCGTCACTTGTTCTCTTGAGTGTGTCTGACTGCCGATAATGTTGTGGCTGTCTGAGCTGTGAAATCATATCCTCTCTGACATCAACATATGGTTTCCCTGGAAACGAAGCACTGCTGCATGACGCTTCCACCTTTCCAGGAGGTACAGAAGAGTGATCAGGGAGACACTGGGAGTTTTGCCCTGAACTATTCAAATATTCTGAATGACTCATCTCCATATCATTGTCTGCTTGTGAACTGGACATCCACTGCTGGCTGTCTCTGTCATACATTGACAGTTCAGCATCCAGACGACCTTTGTCCTTTCTCTCTGTACTTTGCTTTGCTTGTTCCAGCTCCACTCCTGGCTCAGTCTTCACCCGAGTCTCATCTGCACGTCGAATGTCTTCTTCATCCCTTTTGTTACCATCCCCCCCAGACTGCAGTTTCTCAAGCGAGGTCCTCCCTACACAAGTAGTACCGCTTTTACCTGGCCCTGTGGAAATGAAGAAGTATTGCATGTCATCAAAATCCTTCATTGTTTGTTTTAATAATAATCCAAATGGAGCCGTGTCTGTTAGGGTTGGGCAATGGGAGACCTCTACTCCAAATATTGCGATATAGTCATTTTAGCGCAGTTAATGACTAGATAATTCCAGACTGTGCATTTTTTTTGCTTATTTGTTTACGATATTAGTCGCATTCTCATTAAATAATGTTATGTCGGAAAAATATGGCTTAGTTTTTTCATTAAGAAGCGGTCAGATGACGTGGATGCTACTGACAGGACTGTTTTGCTAGCACAACCTTGAATATGTTCTGGGATTCGTCCGACCGTCCCCACAGTGACCGTACGTACATATCCCAACCAGAAATCATGGATTACAGGCAACATCCGCACCGAGCTACTGGCAAGAGCTGACACTTTCAAGGTTCGGGACACTAACCCGAATGCTTATAAGAAATCCCACTATGCCCTCTGACGAACCATCAAACAGGCAAAGCATCAATAAAGGACAATGATTGAATCCTTCTACACCCGACTCGGATGCTTGTCAGATGTGGCATGGCTTGCAAACTTTTACAGACTACAAAGGGAAACCCAGCTGCGACCTGCCCAGTGACACGAGCCTACCAGACATAATATTAACTTTACCTCAATTACCTCAACTAACCTGTACCCCCACACATTGACTCGGTACCAGTACCCCCAGTATATAGCCTCGTTATTGTTATTTAATTGTGTTACTTTTTTTCGTTTATTTAGTCAATATTTTCTGAAAACTGCATTGTTGGTTAAGGGCTTGTAAGTAAGCATTTCACGTTACAAACCTGTTGTATTCGGCACATGTATAAAAAAATGGATTTGCACCATAGTGATACTGCATAATTGGTAAAACTGCAGTTTGGATTTGTAAATATAAGGCTCTTGCACTTTACAATATATTGTCAATGTCAAATATCACAACATTCAATTTAATCAACCCTAGTTTCTGAGGGGTTGTGTCAAAGAAGGGTGTAACAGTATGTAATAATGACATGACTTCACAATCACACCATCACTAGCCTTGTCCAAGCCAGAATAACTTACATTTTAGCAGACACTCTTATCTAGAGCTCTTAACCTCTAGGTTTCTGCCCCTATCACTCATCTGCAGGAAGAGGTCATTGATTTTATCCAGAGAGGCAGCAGCGAAACAAGTAGTTTCACTCACCCCAAAATAAACCGGTATGCATTATTTTGACCTAAGCTTTTTTGTTGACCTAAGCCCGTCCCTTGCCTTCCCGCCTTTGGGACAACGACTCCCATTGTTAGGGCAGAGATATGCGCATCTCGTAATTATATAGAGATCTCTGCTTTATCCCCTTACAACAGTGTATGATCATATCAATCGGTTTCACCGGCGCTACACGGAATGCAATAATATGTATTGTAAGTAGACAATAGTGCACGCTTTTACAGTGATTGTACATAAAGATAGGCTTGATTTAGTGTATATTAATTCCATTACAAATATTGCAGGAGGTGCATGCGCACTTGGTCAAAAACAATACTTAAATTCTTTAAAGACGATTTTTTTCGGTGCATGTAACTTTTTATTTGGAGCTTTTTGGAAGTACATACCGTCTGTAAACGACATTAAACTACATTCGTTATTAAGTACCGTTCGTATTTGTACATTACTAATCTTGAAAAACTGGTGAATGGCTGCGTCCTGGGTTAAAGGATAATCAACATATTCTGTAAATCCAGATTTTGGTTCAATGTGAACGTGAGTTGGCAGATTAAATAAACCTACATTGTTTACCTGAAATCGTGCTATTGCTAGCTGACCAATGTTACGTGCACAGTTACGTATTGCTAACTATTGATCGATAGTAGAGTTGCTGCTAACAGTACGTCGTCGTACCCACCTCCTCTCCCAAGATTCTCAGCAGCGACTGATCGACCATGATGAATGCGTCTCCGAGCCTGAATCCCACGAGTTCGAGCTCTTCGAAGCTCGCTGTCAAGTTGTTGCACATTATTTTTCAGGACGTTGATTTCATTTTCCCGTTGACACATTTCCACACGTAACACAACTATACCATCGTCGACTACTTTGCTAATTTCTGCAACCGCAGCTTTAGAAAGTACCTCTATGATGGAAGCGATCTGCGCCCGTAGAGAAACACTGCTCAACATTTTCAAACGTTTGATTAATCTTAACGCAGCTCTATCGTGCTCCTGCAAAAGATTGGAACTTTGTTACAAAGTAACGTTAATATGCTACTAGTGGGCTAATCATTAGGTTTAAAAAATGCTAGCTACAATGTTTCCCGTGTAGTGCTGTGTCGCTGCTCGTTTCTTCTTCTTCTTTGAGATTGGGTTTGCGGATCGCATACACCGCCATCTACTGTACTGGAGTGTGAGGTCAGTCATGGTCTACCTACAATACGTACAATTATTTTAATTAGTCTGGTTCCTCTATAGATTGTCGCCATAGTCTAGGACCTATAGGAACGTTGACTGAATAGTCTGCTTTCTACTATTTAGCGAGAGGCAATACCTATTTCTATAGATGAAGCACATTTTTATTCTCAGCTTCTTAACTCATCATCTAATTTATCCAGATGGCCAGCAGTAGCAGTGAGTGGGTAAAATCAATGGGGAAACCAAGCCCCCCCCCAGAAAAAGCCATACTACAACCTATGTGTTGTGATAATTGCTTTGTTTGCTCTATGATTTATCTTGTTCATTCATATGCCTCGCAACAGTGATATTTAGGCCTGAAGACAGTGGCAGAATAAATTCAACCACACCTTTGTTTTATCACAAAACCAGATAGCAACCTCTGTCCAGTGAAGTTCACAAAGCATATTGCATGTCCAGTAACAGTTACATGACCTATCTACAGCTTGGTCAAGCAAGTTAATGTTTCTGAAATTTTCAGGCCACTAAACATCTACTGATTTCACACCACAGAGAGTTACGGCAAGTCACAAAGAAAACAGGAGCTGTCTCCACTAATCCAGCACCATTTCAACTTCATCAAATCGCCTTTTGCTTAGTCTAATACAGTGATAACTAAAAGATACCAAAAACAATTTAGTCCAATCAATGTAAGCTAAATATGATGTGGCTGTCCATGGTTCTGACTTCTGTGTTTGTGTGTGTGTGTGTGTGTGTGTGTGTGTGTGTGGATGCGTGTTTGTGCAAGTAGAAAAACATGTTGACTCACCCTTGTAGAGAAACGCCAATGCCCTCCTCTCTTTCATGTTGATGAAATGGTCTTATCACTCTGTCATACAGTGCAGTACACACCATTATTTTTTGTTGTCCTAGGCTACCTGACTAAAATGCTTGCTCGCTAGCCTAACTTCCATTCATGGGCAACGTTAGCTAGCGAGCCACCGGAGGACAACAACACAACTAGATGTAACAATTCTAGTTTTTCTGTCAGTGACGTATGCTCTCAATGGGATTTGATAGGAGTGACGCCAAATCCAAGCTGGCTTCCCTTGACACTTTTTTTTTTGGTTTCACGGTTGAGCTCGATCAGTTTAGCTCATTGGATTTTTAAAAAATACTTTTTTTTTGTCAAGGGAGGCTAGATGCTCACTGGCTTCCCTTGTCTTCAATGCTACGGGCTGCAACAATGTCATACTCGTGGACCAGACAGCATTGGAGCGATGGCCTACACTGATGATTTCTAATGTAAGATACATTCAGCCTCTTGCGAATTGAAGGAAAATGTGGAAACCGAGAGATGAAAGATATGTGAAGACATCAAAAGTATGAAATAGCACACATGGAATCATGTAGTAACCAACAAGCTGTTAAACAAATCCAAATATATTTTATGTTCTTCAAAGTAGCCACCCTTTACCTTGATGACAGCTTTGCACACTCAAACCCCAACTGATATACATTTCAAAGATAAGATCGTAGCTGAGAATGAATCAAGGACATTTTACCTGGGAAATAGTATTTGTCTTGCTCACGTTGATGGAGCGGTTGGTGCCAGGACAACACACTGCCAGGTCTCTGACCTCCTTCCTATAGACCGTCTCATCATTGTTGGTGATCAGGCCTAACACTGTTGTGTTGTCAGCAAAATTAATGATGGTGGTGTTGGAGTCGTGCTTGGCCACGCAGGCGTGGGTGAATAGGGAGTACAGGAGGGGACTAAGCACGCACCTCTGAGTGGCCTCCGTGTTGAGGATCAGGGTGGCAGATGTTTTGCTGCCTACCCTTATCACCTGGCCTGTCAGTAAGTCCAGTATCCAGTTGCAGAGGGAGGTGTTTTAGTCCCAGGGTCCTTAGCTTAGTGATGAGCTTTATGGGCACTATGGTGTTCATTTTTTGTCCAGGTGGGAAAGAGCGTGGAGTGCGATTGCGTCATCTGTTGGGGCGGTATGCAAATTGGAGTGGGTCTAGGGTTTCCGGGAGGATGGTGTTGATGATCAGCCTTTCAAAGCACTTCATGGCTATTTAGACAGGTTACCTTTGCTTTCTTCGGCACAGGGACTATGGTGGTCTGCTTGAAACATGTAGGTATTACAGACTCGGACAGAGGGGTTGAAAATGTCAGTGAAGACACTTGCCAGTTGGGCCGTACATGCTCTGAGTACACGTCCTGGTAATCCATCTGGCCCCACGGCCTTGTGAATGTTGACCTGTTTAAAGGATTAGTGTCCCGCTCCTTGAAAGCGGCAGCTCTAGCCTTTAGCTCGGTGCGGATGTTGCCTGTAATCCATGGCTTCTGGTTGGGATATGTACACTGTGGGGACAACGTCGTCGATACACTTATTGATGAAGCCGGTGACTGAGGTGGTATAATCCTCAATGCCATTTGATGAATCCCGAAAGATATTCCAATCTGTGCTAGCAAAACAGTCCTGTTGCGTGGCATCTGTGTCATCTGACCACTTTTGTAATGAGCGAGTTAGTAGTACTTCCTGCTTTAGTCTTTGCTTGTGAGCAGGAATCAGGAGGATATAATTATGGTCAGATTTGCCAAATGGAGTTTGAGGGAGAGTTTTGTATGCGTCTCTGTGTGGAGTGAGGGTGGTCTCGAATTTATTTTTTATTTATTTTTTTGGTTGCACATGTGACATGCTGGTACAGATTAGGTACATTGGGTTTAAGTTTGCCTGCATTAAAGGCCCCTGTCCATTAGGAGCGCCGCTTCTGGATTAGCATTTTTTTTATTTGCTTATGGACTTATACAACTTGTTGAGTGCGGTCTTAGTGCCAGCATCGGTTTTTGGTGGTAAGTAAATATTTTTATATTTTCTCTTTTTTTTGTTGCTAAATCAGAGTAGAACATGTCAATTAAACGGATTTGTATTTTGCTGTTTCATATCTCTAATACATATATGGGACAATGATCACTGAGATCATATGCAAATATTCCACTAGACAAATAGTTATCATATCAACCTTGTTATCATTGAAGAGATAACAAGGTTTTTCACATTTGGTTTTGAGATCAATTGAGTCAGATTAAAATCAATGCATATACTCGTAAATGCAAATGAATTACTTAAAAATCATACAATGTGATTTTCTGGATTTTTTGTTTTAGATTCCGTCTCTCACAGTTGAAGTGCACCTATGATAAAAATGACAGACCTCTACATGCTTTATAAGTAGGAAAACCTGCAAAATCGTCAGTGTATCAAATACTTGTTCTCCCCACTGTATATGGAGCAATTTCAGTGTCAATTATCAACACTTATTGCAGGCATTTTGCTGGTATGGTTTATTACGATAAGTAGCCTGTACTAGAGAAATGTGAAGTTTAAAATAAAATAAATATGCTAATTGTTAATGGCTACAACCATCGAACTAGCAGTAGCAGTTTAAAGGATAATACAAAACATTATAAACACATCTCATTTATCGTTATCACTTCAATTTAGGGATAAGTTCAGGAAGTTCATGTAAAGCACAACACGTTGCTTGCTTAATGAGTTATTCCCTCGATCAGATCACACCTAGACTCGAACTCATGACCTCTGCCACGCAAACACACATGACCCCCCTCCAAAATGCAATTTCTCCCCCATTCATTTTGATGTTAACTTTGTTGTTGTGGGCCCCCCAAGTGACGCAGTGGTCTAAGGCTGCGTTACTACAGATCCTGGTTCAATACCAGGCTGTGTCGCAGCCGGCCGCGACCGGAAGACCCATGAGGAGACGCACAATTGGCCCAGCGTTGTCCGGGTTAGGGGAGGGTTTGGCCGGCCGGGATGTCCTTGTCCCATCACGCTCTAGCGACTCCTGTGGCGGGCCGGGTGCATGCACACTGACAAGGTCGCCAGGTGTACGGTGTTTCCTCCGACACATTGGTGCGGCTGGCTTCTGGGTTAGGCGTGCATTGTGTGAATATTATGTAAGAATGCTGTGCATTGACTACAGCTCAGCATTCAACACCATAGTAGCCTCCAAGCTCATCATCAAGCTGGAGGCCCTGGGTCTCAACCCCTCCCTGTGCAATTGGGTCCTGGACTTTCTGATGGGCCGCCCCCAGGTGGTGAAGGTAAGAAACAACATCTCCACTTCACTGACCCTCAACACTGGGGCACCACAAGGGTGTATGCTCAGCCCCCTCCTGTACTCACTGTTCACCCACGACTGCGTGGCCATGCACGCCTCCAACTCCATCATCAAGTTTGCAGACGACACAACAGTAGTGAGCTTGATGATCAACAACGACGAGACCGTCTACAGGGAGGAGGCGAGGGCACTCGGAGTGTGGTGTCAGGAAAACAACCTCTCACTCATCATCAACAAAACAAAGGAGATGATTGTGGACTTCAGGAAACAGAAGAGGGAGCACCCCCCTATCCACATCGAAGGGACAGCAGTGGAGAAGTATGGAAAGTTTTAAGTTCCTTAGCATAGACATCACAGACAAACTGAAATGGTCCACTCATACAAACAGTGTGGTGAAGAAGGCGCAACAGCACCTCTTCAACCTCGGGAGTCTGAAGAAATGTGGCTTGTCACCTAAAACCCTGACAAACTTTTACAGATGCAAAGTGAGAGCTTCCTGTCGGACTGTATCACAGCCTGGTACGGCAACTGTACCGCCCTCAACTGCAAGGCTCTCCGGAGGGTTTTGCTGTCTACACAACTCATCACTGGGGGCAAACTACCTGCCCTCCATGACACATACAGCACCCGATGTCACAGAAAGGCCAAAAAGATCATCAAGGACATCAACCACCCGAGCTACTGCCTGTTCACATCGCTACCATCCAGAAGGCGAGGTCAGTACAGGTGCATCAAAGCTGGGACCGAGAGACTGAAAAACAGCTTCTATATCAAGGCCATCAGACTGCGAAACAGCAATCACTAACCGAGAGGCTGCTGCTTACATTGAGATCCAATCACTGGTCACTTTAATAAATGTATCGCTAGTCACTTTATACAATGCACTCTAAATAATGCCACTTTAATAATGTTTACATATCTTACATTACTCATATCACATACCATCTATTGCACCTTGCCTATGCCGCTCGGCCATCACCTATCCATACACGTACATGTACATATTCTCATTCACCCCTTTAGATGTGTGTGTATTAGGTAGTTGTTGGGTAATTGTTAGATTACTTGTTAGATATTACTGCACTGTTGGAACTAGAAGCACAAGCACTTTGCTACACTTGCATTAACATCTACTAACCATGTGTATGTGACAAAAACAATTTGATTTGATAAAAAGGGCTTCATAAATACATTTGATTAATGATCATGCTGTTTAATCAGCTTCTTGATATGCCACACCTGTCAGGTGGATTGGATCGATTATCTTGGCAAAAGAGAAACGCTCACTAACAGGGATGTAAACAAATTTGTGCACAACATTTGAGAGAAATAATATGTTTGTGCATTTGGAACATTTCTGGGATCTTTTATTTCAGCTCATGCAACATGGGACCAACACTTTACATTTTTGTTCAGTATAGATTTTATTCTGGCAAATGTTGGACAAATTGAGTTTGGAGTCAATTCAGTTTAGCATACCTGCTAACATTTTTATAAAACCTATATCCGAGATAGCCCTCGAGCAGTTTTCTTGATGTCTGTAATCTTTTGCTGTTTCAGATAAGTAAATGGACAGCTGTGCTTCAGGCTGGAGACCCAGTCAATGAGGAGATGAGGATGCATTTGGTGTGAAGGACATTCCACTTGGGTCGGCTTTGGTAGATGTCAAGGTCTCTGTGTCCCATGATTCTTGTGTAGTTGAATCAGAGATTGTACCAATCTTATTCTTTTTGGATCCTAGGGGAGCAAAGGGCCTCAACGGTGCATCTCTGTTGAGGCCCTTTGCTCCACTAGGAGCTGCAAGGGACACATAACTCTAGAAAATCCATCTTTAACTCAGTCTTAGACTTAAAACCTGACAAGTTGACAATGCTGTCTGATAATTTCATCCTTCTAGTTTGCAGATTTAGAGTCAACTTTCATGAAGGTAGAGAGACCGGATGCAGGACCACGTGGATGGGGTAACTGAATTTATTGGGTCATTGGACAGGCCTACTTCCGTTCAAAACAGGGTCTCTGTCCCAAATGGCACCCTATTCCCTATATAGTGCACTACTTTTAAACAGGGCCCATAGGGCTTTGGTCAAACGTAGTGCACTCTGTCGGGAATAGGGTGCCATTTGGAATGCATTCATAGGGTGAGCTTACTTGGTTTCCAAACCTTGTTATACTGACCATGGTTTTAATTTGATAACATTTTTTGGTCCATATAAAGAGGGCATCAAATTCTTGACGTAAGTACATGTACAGTTGAAGTCGGAAGTTTACATACACTTAGGTTGGAGTCATTAAAACTCGTTTTTCAACCACTCCACACATTTATTGTTAACAACCTATAGTTTTGGCAAGTCGGTTAGGACATCTACTTTGTGCATGACACATTTTTCCAATAATTGTTTATTTCACTGTATCACAAATCCAGTGGGTCAGAAGTTTACATACACTAAGTTGGCTGTGCCTTTAAACAGCTTGGATTATGTAATGGCTTCAGAAGCTTCTGATAGGCTAATTGACATAATTTGAGTCAATTGGAGGTGTACCTGTGGATGTATTTGAGGCCTACCTTCAAACTCAGTGCTTCTTTGCTTGACATTATGGGAAAATCTAAATAAATCAGCCAAGACTTCATAAAAAAATTGTAGACCTCCACAAGTCTTGGGAGCAATTTCCAAACGCCTGAAGATACCACGTTCATCTGTACAAACAATAGGGCGCAAGTATGAACATCATGGAGCCACACAGCCATCTTACAGCTCAGGAAGGAGACGCGTTCTGTCTCCTAGAGAACGTACTTTGGTGTGAAAAGTGCAAATCAATCCCAGAACAGCAGCAAAGGACCCTGAGAAGATTCTGGAGGAAACAGATACACAAGTGTCTATGTCCACAGTAATGTCCACAGTAAAACGAGTCCTATACCGCTCAGCAAGGAAGAAGCCACTGCTCCAAGACCGCCATAAAAAAGCCAGACTACGGTTTGCACATGGGGACAAAGATTGAACTTTTTGGAGAAATGTCCTCTGGTCTGATGAAACAAAAATAGAACTGTTTGCCCATAATGACCATTGTTATTTTTGGAGGAAAAAGAGGGAGGCCTGCAAGCTGAAGAACACCATCCCAACTGTGAAGCATGGGGGTGGCAGCATTATGTTGTGGGGTGCTGTAGGAGGGACTGGTGCACTTCACAAAATAGATGGCATCATGAGGTAGGAAAATGATGTGGATATATTAAAGCAACATCTCAAAACATCAGTCAGGAAGTTAAAGCTTGGTTGCAAATGGGTTTTCCAAATGGACAATGACCCCAAGCATACTTCCAAAGTTGTGGAAGAATGGCTTAAGGACAACAAAGTCAAGGTATTGGAGTGGCCATCACAAAGCCCTGACCTCAATCCTATAGAAAATCTGAAAAAGCTTGTGTGAGCAAGGAGGCCAATAACCCTGACTCAGTTACACCAGTTCTGTCAAGAGGAATGGGCCAAAATTCACCCAACTTATTGTGGAAAGCTTGTGAAAGGCTACCTAAAGTTTGACTCAAGTTAAACAATTTATAGGCAATGCTACCAAATTCTAATTAAGTGTATGTAAACGTCTGACCCACTGGGAATGTGATGAAAGAAATAAAAGCTGAAATTAATAATTCTCTCTAATATTATTCTGACATTTCATTTTTTTAAAGTAAAGAGGTGATCCTAACTGACCTAAGACAGGGAATTTTTACTTAGATTAAATGTCGGAAATTGTGAAAAACTGAGTTTAAATGTATTTGGCTAAGGTGTATGTAAACTTACGACTTCAACTGTATCTTTTTTTGGCTTTGCAATTATAACTGAGTGATGTCTTTGCAGGAAACACCAGATACAGTGATAATGCCATCCAGAATCTCCCCATTGAGAATAATCAGCACTTGGAAGAAGAGGAGAATCATGCCCCACTAACCCTCCTAGAGGAGCAGCTGGCAGAAGATCCAGAGAAGCTCAGTAAGCTGCACCCGTCTGGGAACCGTGGAGAGCAGGAGATCAGTGTTCTGGAGTTTGTAATAAAGATGGAGAAGGACGAAAAACATTCTGGATTCGGTCAGGATGGATGTCAATAGAGGAACACAGAAAAGCAGGAGAACCCCTTGAGATCTGAGTTTGTAATGGATGAAAGAGACCGTCAAATGTGGTCATCTATAGTTCAAGGGAATGACTCTGACATAGTCATAGACACTGACTTTCCTAATTTCTCTTGTTGCAGTATTCAACAGTTTTTCAGATTGCACAGATGCTCAGGTACTATCCAAATAGCACCCTATATTCCCTATTTAGTGCACTACTTTTGACCAGAGTCCTGACCTTTTGTTTTGGATCTGAAACTAAATAATTGTGTTCATTGCTACACACCAGAGGGCAGTGTAACACTTCATTCACAGTCACTCCAGTGTAGTTTTGCTGAGGGAACAAGAACTAACCCAAATTTAAAGTTGTCCTTTACTGTTGGGTCCTTTCAAATAAAAAAATACAACTGTAATGGAGGGGTTGTCAACTCTGGAGGGGTTGTCATATGCCAGAAATAGAGAAAGCTATGATGCATTTCCAAGAAGTAAGAGCTTTTCAATACAACACAACTTTATTTGCTATTAGTTACAGCAAACAACGGAAAGGTGTCTTCCCCTTGCACCCTTGCACCAAGCCGTATTTCACTGGTGTAGACAGGAGGCAGTCGCAGGTTTACAACTACTGAATTTATTTAAGCACCATAGAACAAAGCGGGAAAAAACCCAAACACCGATGTGCTCAAAATATATCTTCACAATCAAAAGGAACAGGGCGAACCCAAAGTGCAAAATATAAAGTACTCAGAAAATAGTAGGAGAGATTCCTTTCAGGAAAACAAGTAACATTTACAATGACTGACAAAGACAAATGACAGAGGGAGTATATATACAGTGATAGAGTGCGGATTGGAACCAGGTGTGTGTAATGATGACGAGGGAGGGGGAGCCAAACGCTTAGGTACCCCCCCAGAGACACAGCTCCAGCAGCGGGGCGCCACCGATCTTGGGGACGGCCCCCAGGTACTGGAGAAGCTCACCATGAAGCAGTGAGTCCAACAGGCTGCGGACGGAGTACGCCGGGGCCCCCTCGACGTCCAAGGGAGGCGGAGGTGCTTCGTGGGGTCTAGCACTAGCCAAGGGACCAGCTGCCACCGGCCTGAGGAGAGATACATGAAATGAAGAGTGAGATACGGTAATTGACGGGGAGCTGTAATCTGTACGTCACCTCATTGACTCTCCTCAGGACTGGCTCAGCTTCCTGCAGTTCAGGCGAAGGGGCATGTCCTTTGTAGAAAGCCAGACCCTGTCACCGGGGTGAAAGACCGGGGCCACACTGCTGTGATGATTGGCCTGCGCCTTTTGCCGGTGGGTGACATGCTGGAGACTGGTGTGCGCTGTTCCCTACCACCTCGACATACTGGAACCAATCGTCCACCGCAGGAGCCTCAATCTGACTCTGGTGCCATGGTGCCAGGGTCAGCTGATAGCCTAGAACACAATGAAATTGTGTGAGGTTAGTGGAGGAGTGACAGAGGGGGTTTTGTGCGTATTCTGCCCAAGGCAGCAATGTAGCCCACTCCCCTGGCCGGTCCTAACAGTAACTACGAAGGTACCTACCCAGTTCCTGATTTACCCTTTCCATCTGGCCATTTGAATGGGGACCGTGACCCCCAGTCGTTCCATGAAGGCCTACCAGACACAGGTGGTGAAACTGAGGACCACGGTCCGACACAATGTCCTCCTGGATCCCAAAGTGTCAGAAGACGTGAGAGAAGAGAGCCTCCGCGGTCTGCAGGGCCATAGGGAGACCAGGTAGAGGAATCAAACGACAAGCTTTGGTAAAATACCAGTCCACAATGACCAGGATGGTGGTGTGCCCCTCCGATGGGTGAAGGTCTGTGACAAAGTCCACGGAGAGATGGGTGGAGTTTGCCATAGGGGAGGTGTCTAGGTGTCTTGTTCTATGCGCAGGTGGAGCAGAATGAGATTTAAACCCAGACGTCCTGGGACAAGGTGGGCCACCAGTACTTTGCGGAGAGACAGTCGATAGTATGGGCTATACCCGGGTGCCCCGACACAGGTGCTGTGTGTGCCCAGGCAAAGAGACGATCCCGCACATCGGAGGGCATGTAGATACGCCCCTCGGGACAGTGGGCAGGTGAGGGCTCCTGACGCAGGGCTCGATGGATGTTCGCGTCCACATTCCACACGACAGGAGCCACAATGCGACAGAGGGGAATAATGGGTGTCACTTTCTCCCTCCGATCCTCTGTGTCATGCACCCGGGACAATGCATCGGCTCAGTCTCGCTGGAGGTTCCTGGGAGAGGGTGATGATTGGCACGCAGGAGATTATCAAGGCAGATGGCCATGGCGATGAGCTGGTCCAGCGTGAGGTCCTCATTGTAACAGGCTAGCTTGGTCTGGATGTCCGCCTGTAGCCCCCTGCAGAAAACCGTCAACAGGGCCTGGTTGTTCCAGCCAGTGGACGCCGCCACGGTCCGGAAACCTAGAGAGCTTACTCCGACGCTGTCCTAGACCCCTGTCGTAGATGGAGGAGATGCTCACCTCCCTCTCGGCCCTCTATAGGGTGGTCGAAGACGGCACGGAAAGGTTGGGTGAAGCACTCATAGGACTGCACTTCTGGTCCATCCCTCTTCCAGCCAGAGCCCAGCCTGTCAGCACCTAGATCACAAAGGCTACCTTGTCCCTCTCGGAAGCCGTCCCAGCATGGCAGGCCAGGTGGAGATCACACTGCAAGAGAAACCTCCTACACTGAGCTGGGGTGCCGTCAAACCACTCCGGGAGGGGCAGGTGAATGTTGCAGATCAGATCGGGTGATGTAGATGGTGGTGGGGTGGCTTGAATGACCGCGGGGAGCTGGGAAGGTGGTGGTGTAGCCTGCAGTTGGTGTACGGCCTGGAGCACCTCGTTCATGGTAGTCCCGAGGTGCTCCAGGCACGAGTCGTGGTGGCGGAGCTTCGCTCCTACGGCGGAGAGTTCGGGATGTCCTGCAGCTTCCTGTTTTCTTGGGTCGGTCATTCTGTCACTGGTGTAGGCAGTCACAGGTTTAGAACTACTGAATTTATTTAAGCACTATAGATCAAAGCAGGAAAACCCCCAAAACTGCTGTGCTCAAAATATATCTTCATAAACAAAATGGCACAGGGCGGACCCAAAGTGCAAAATATACTCCGGAGATAGTAGGAGAGGGTCCTCTCAGGAAAACAAGTAACATTTACAATGACCCGACAAAGACAAATGGCAGAGGGAGTATATATACAGTGATAGAGTGGGAATTGGAACCAGGTGTGTAATGATGATGAGACAAGTCCGGGGTTGATGAGTGAAGGGCGTTTGCCAGCATTCGTTTCGGCAGCAGCTGGAGGACTTGGTGTGACACCGTCGGGGGAATTTGGGAAGGTTGTGGCTGTTTTAACTTCACTTATTGTGGTTTTCTATTCTGCACCATGGATAGTGCTGGGGTTGATCAATTGCCCGCGAATCTAAACCCACTGTGAATCATGTGCTAAAACCTAACATTTACTTATTGCATTCTTTTGCCTAAAAATCTATGGTTGGCCCATTTCTAGCAATAAAGTAAATGATCATCTCTCAAGGTTTTGTTTCAAAATGTTTATTTTGTCACAGCATAAAATAAATGAACCGTGAGCCTTCTGGCTACACAATCGTGGACTATACAAAGGGGGTACATAACATTAGGAACTCCTGCTCTTTCCATGACATAGACTGACAATGTGAATCCAGGTGAAAGCAACGATCCCTTATTGATGTCACCGTATTGATGTTAAATCCACTTCAATCAGTGTAGATGAAAGGGAGAAAACAGGTTTAAAGAAGCATTTTTAAGTCTTGAGACAATTGAGACATCGATTGCGTATGTGTGCCATTCAGAGGGTGAATGAGCAAGACAAAAGATGCGAGTGCCTTTGAATGGGGTATGGTAGTAGGTGCGAGTGGCACCGGTTTGATTGTGTCAAGAACTGCAACGTTGCCGGGTTTTTCACGCTCTACAGTTTCCCGTGTGTATCAAGAATGGTCCACCACCCCCCCCAAAGAATATCCAGCCAACTTGACCCAACTGTGGGAAGCATTGGGGTCAATATGGGCCAGCATCCCTGTGGGAAGCTTTCGACACCTCGTAGAGTCCATGCCCCTGCGAATTGAGGCAGTTCTGAGGGTAAAAGGGATACAACTCAATTTTTGTTCCTAATGTTTTGTTCACTCTGTGTATGATCTAATTAAATAAACAAGTCAAGACCCAGCAATTATTATTTTCCATTATTACTTTTATTCAAGACAGAAAAAACAAAATGTTCATAAAGCAGTTCAGTTCGAGTTTATTAAAAGATTTTTAAAAATGACTTGAACGTAAAAAACATGAAAAACAGTCTTAGTCTGTAATTTTAGATGGGCCGAACTGTAATTGTAGCTGACTGATTCTTAAGACCCAGCCAAGCACAGTGGTGTAAAGTACAGTACTTAAGTAAAAATACTTTAAAGTACTACTTAAGTCGTTTTTGGGGGTATCTGTACTTTACTTACTATTTATATTTTTTACTACTTTTACTTCACTATATTCCTTAAGAAAATATACTTTCTACTCCATACATATTCCTTGTCACCCAAAATTAGTTACATTTTGAATGCTTAGCAGGACATGAAAATAGTCCAATTTACACACTTATCAACCGAACATCTCTGGTCATCCCTACTGCCTCTCACCTGGGGGACTCACTAAACACACATGCTTCGTTTGTAAAAGATGTCTGAATGTTGGAGTCCGTGTCTTTCTGGAAAGAAAGAAAAAGAAAATGGTGCCATCTGGTTTGCTAAATATAAGGAATTTGAAATTACTTATAATTTTACTTTTAATACTTAAGTATATTTTAAACCAAATACTTTTGTACTTTTACTCAAGTTGAATTTTACTGGGTGACTTTTACTTTTACTTGAGTCATTTTCTATTAGGGTATCTTTACTTTTACTCAAGTAAGATAGTTTGGTACTTTTTCCACCACTGGGAAAACACATGTAGAATAACATTCTACACACAAACTAAGGTTATAGGCTACATCAAATAACCCGTTAGGCCTACCCTGTAGCAAACAAACAAAGTATTTGCTTAGGCTATAGGCCTATCTGTTTAACTTTTCTCTTTTATGCTGAAGTGGGCTCCAAAAAGCATGTGCATCAATGAATTGGCCACAGACTGAGAAGGCTCTCTTGACCTCCATAGAGGTAGCCTGGATCTTGGCGAGAGAGGATGCATGTTTTTTAACCAGTTTTTTTGTTGCTTAAATCAGGCAGAATTCCCTTAGATAGGATTTTTAACACGTTGGTTTTGTAGTAGGCCTCATTGGCATTAGTTTGAATAAAGCTGTGCCACACAGACAACCTTTTTTTAGTTCATAAAAGCTGTTAGGACAAACAGTAGCTCAAAAGCTGGAGCCAATTTTGTTACCTATTAACTGCAATTCAAGGTTGTGTATAGTTTCAGCATAAACAATGCGTGAGGTTTGAATTTATGGAGACTTTGTGTAAGTATATATGGTAGGCTACAAGAGCATTGATTATTGCTAATAAAGATAGCAGCTCAGAAATGGCCACATAATGACAGATTTAGACATTGCATATAATTTAACAGTTCCATTTCACGTCATGCAGTAGAAATAGTGTCTTGGCACACTTAGAGTATTTGAAAGGTATTCAGACGCCTTCACTTTCTCCACATTTTGTTACGTTATACACAATACAAAACAAAATCCCTTATTTACATAAGTATTCAGACCATTTGCTATGAGACTCGAAATTGAGTTCAGGTGCATCCTGTTTCCATTGATCATCCTTGAGATGTTTCTACAACTTGATTGGAGTCAACCTGTTGTAAATTCAATTGATTGGACATGATTTGGAAAGGCACACACCTGTCTATATAAGATCCCACAGTTGACAGGGAATGTCAGAGCAAAAACTAAGCCATGAAGTCGAAGGAATTGTTCGTAGAGCCCCGAGACAGGATTGTGTTGAGGCACAGATCTGGGGAAGGGTACCAAAACATTTCTGCAGCATTGAAGGTTCCCAAGAACACAGTGGCCTCCATCATTCTTAAATGGAAGAAGTTTGGAACCAACAAGACCCTTCCTAGAGCTGGTAGCCCGGCCAAACTGAGCAATTGGGGAGAGAAGGGCTTTGGTCAGGGAGGTGACCAAGAACCCGATGGTCACTCTGACAGAGCTCCAGAGTTCCTCTGTTGAGATGGGAGAACCTTCGAGAAGTGCAACCATCTCTGCAACACTCCAATCAGGCCTTTATGGTAGAGTGGCCAGACGGAAGCCACTTGTCAGTAAAAGGCACATCACAGCCCGCTTGGAGTTTGCCAAAAGGCACATAAAGATGAGAAATAAGATTCTCTTATCTGATGAAACCAAGATTGAACTTTTTGGCCTGAATGCCAAGCATCACGTCTGGAGGAAACCTGGCACCATCCCCACAGAGAAGCATGGTGGTGGAAGAATGCTGTGGGGATGTTTTTCAAAATATGAACGAAGCAAAGTACAGAGAGATCCTTGATGAAAATCTGCACTGGAGCACTCAGGAATTTGGACTGTTGCAAATATTCACCTTCGACCCTAAGCGCAAGCCTCTTCTGTTGCACAGTTGGTAGAGCATGGCGCTTGTAACGCCAGGGTAGTGGGTTCGATTCCCGGGACCACCCATACGTAGAATGTATGCACACATGACTGTAAGTCGCTTTGGATAAAAGCGTCTGCTAAATGGCATATATATGTCCTTGAGTGGCCCAGCCAGAGCCTGGACTGGATCCTGATCAAACATTTCTGGAGAGACCTATGGAGCGACGCATCCCATCCAACCTGACAGAGCTTGAGAGGATTGGCAGAGAAGAATGGGAGAAACTCCCCAAATACAGGTGTGCCAAGCTTGTAGTGTCATACCCAAGAAGACTCGATGCTGTATTCCCTGCCAAAGCTGCTTCAACAAAGTACTGAGTAAAGAGTCTGAATACTTATGTAAATCGATGTATTTTTATTTTGTATTTTTTTTATAAATGAGCAAAAGTGTATATAAACCTGTTTTTGGCTTTGTCGTTATGGGGTATTGTGTGTAGATTGATGAGGGAAAAAATTATTTAATACATTTTAGAATAAGGCTGTAACGTAACAAGATTTGGAAAAAGTCAAGGTGTCTGAACACTTTCCGAATGCACTGTATGTATCCAGGGAAAAGGGAGTGGGTTTAGGTGGGAAACCACAGTAAATCTTGTTAACCTGGTTCCCGTCATTAAACCTTAATAGGCCTTGATAGTGAAGGAAAAGAAGGCGAGTAGAGATAGTGGTAAAATATAGTTTGGGCCAACCCCCCACAAAATACAACTCAGTCTCAACTTACTATTGAGGGTAAGAATAGTAGAATACGCCAGGTGTAAGAATAGTAGAATACGCCAGGTGTAAGAATAGTAGAATACGCCAGGTGTAAGAATAGTAGAATACGCCAGGTGTAAGAATAGTAGAATACGCCAGGTGTAAGAATAGTAGAATACGCCAGGTGTAAGAATAGTAGAATACGCCAGGTGTAAGAATAATAGAATACGCCAGGTGTAAGAATAGTAGAATACGCCAGGTGTAAGAATAGTAGAATACGCCAGGTGTAAGAATAGTAGAATACGCCAGGTGTAAGAATAGTAGAATACGCCAGGTGTAAGAATAATAGAATATGCCAGGTGTAAGAATAGTAGAATACGCCAGGTGTAAGAATAGTAGAATACGCCAGGTGTAAGAATAGTAGAATACGCCAGGTGTAAGAATAATAGAATACGCCAGGTGTAAGAATAATAGAATACGCCAGGTGTAAGAATAGTAGAATACGCCAGGTGTAGGAATAGTAGAATACGCCAGGCGAAAGAATAATAGAATACGCCAGGTGTAAGAATAATAGAATACGCCAGGTGTAAGAATAATAGAATACGCCAGGTGTAAGAATAGTAGAATACGCCAGCTGTAAGAATAATAGAATACGCCAGGTGTAAGAATAATAGAATACGCCAGGTGTCAGAATAATAGAATACGCCAGGTGTAAGAATAGTAGAATACGCCAGCTGTAAGAATAGTAGAATACGCCAGGTGTAAGAATAATAGAATACGCCAGGTGTAAGAATAATAGAATATGCCAGGTGTCAGAATAGTAGAATACGCCAGGTGTCAGAATAATAGAATACGTCAGGTGTAAGAATAATAGAATACGCCAGGTGTAAGAATAGTAGAATACGCCAGGTGTAAGAATAGTAGAATACGCCAGATGTCAGAATAATAGAATACGCCAGGTGTAAGAATAATAGAATACGCCAGGTGTAAGAATAATAGAATACGCCAGGTGTAAGAATAATAGAATACGCCAGGTGTAAGAATAGTAGAATACGCCAGGTGTAAGAATAATAGAATATGCCAGGTGTCAGAATAGTAGAATACGCCAGGTGTAAGAATAGTAGAATACACCAGGTGTAAGAATAATAGAATACGCCAGGTGTAAGAATAGTAGAATACGCCAGGTGTAAGAATAGTAGCTGATATATCAAATATATCAAAGTGCTGTACAGACACCCAGCCTAAAACCCCAAACAGCAAGCAATGCACGCGTAGAAGCACGGTGGCTAGGAAAAACTCCATAGAAAGGCCAAAACCTAGGAAGAAACCTAGAGAGGAACCAGGCTATGAGGGGTGGCCAGTCCTCTTCTGGCTGTGCTGGGTAGAGAGGAACCAGGCTATGAGGGGTGGCCAGTCCTCTTCTGGCTGTGCCGGGCGGAGATTATAACAGAACATGGCCAAGATGTTCAAATGTTCATACAGTAAATGACCAGCATGGTCAAATAATAGGTCTGGAACAGGTAGCACGTCCAGTGAACAGGTCAGGATTCAATAGCCGCAGGCAGAACAGTTGAAACTGGAGCAGCAGCACGGCCAGGTTGGACTGGGGACAGCAAGGAGTCATCATGCAGGTAGTCCCGAGGCATGGTCCTACGGCTCAGGTCCTCCAAGAGAGAGAAAGAAAGAGAGAAAGAGAGAATTAGAGAGAGCATACTCAAATTCACACAGGACACCGGATAAGACAGGAGAAGTACTCATACTAATATTGCAGACGATGCCAAAGTGAGTCTTATTAATTACCCAGTGGCCACCATCTTCTCCCAAGTGGATGTGACTTTGGATGAACGCCTAATCAGTCAAGGCAGTGCCAATACCCTTATAGGGCCATCATGGAGTGCTTACTCAACTACTCTGAAGACACTCTCAAGACACAATTCAGCGCCAGGCTGTTTAGCAAGGATACTGCAGGAGTCTCTATGGAATCGATAGACCCATCCACCTGTGCAAACAAAGGACTGGAGGCGCGCGCTCGCTACAGTGCCAAATCTCGAGAGTTTCATCTGCTAGGGCCTATACACTCTCACGTTTACTCTTAAATTCGGTTGATTTAAGAATACAATTAACCAGGGCCAAGGATGAGTTTTGCCTGATGTCTGCCCAGAACGGGGACTTTAGTTTAAAAGTGTTGGGGGCAACACTTTTTATTAAAAAAGTGTCTGTATCTCCGGCAGTTTGTCTGGGTCACACACAGGCTTTGATGAAAGGAAATGCCCTTTACCCTCTCCAAAGAATTACCATGAAAACCTTTAGCATATCTGTGGGCAGCGGAATCTGCAGTCAAGAAAACCTTTTTCAAGGCCCTTTACCCCGATACATTGTTATAGGTTTGGTTGATCACGCCTCTAATACGGGCAGCTTACATAAAAACCCATTTAATTTTCAACACTTCAATGCAGAGTATGTAGCTCTCTGTCAGGACGGACATCAGATCCCTGCTAATGCTTTCCAACCGCAATTTAATAACAACATATCTGTGCGAGAATTTTACAATCTATTCCTGGCGACCAGGAGGCATCTAAAAGATCTCTCTTTACCTATTGACAGAAATTATTTTGTAGAGGGTTACACATTGTATGCTTTCAATTTATCACCTGATGATGACACCACAGGAAATTTGTTGGTGGTGTCCCAAGGTAACCTCTGGAAATGTGTTTCCGTACACCTTTAGCCTGTACCGTTAGCATGATTGTTTATGCATGCTCTGATTCAATCTTGGAAGTGAATGCCCGAAGAAAGGTCTTAGTGGATTATTATTAAGGATCGTTGAGCAAAGACATGAATACCCAAGAGTTGGAAGGGCTCATGAGCCGATTGATTGGAAAACAATTTTGTGGAGTGTTGGCTTGTGATGACCTATTGAGAAATGGCTGGAGCGGCCGGCCATGTTTATTGTCAATACCCATCCTCCTTTGTCATTCCAAGTAGCGGTCCCATTTGAGTCTTTTATCTTGTTCATAATGTATCTAACATTTTTCCTGTCACGTGCCGGAACATGTGTCAATATGTCCTGCATAACTTTATCTTCAACAGGCATTTGATCTTCAGCCGGTAAGATCGCAGGTACAGGCATTACAGGGGCTTGGCTCTCGCTAGGCGCGTCATCTTTTAAATGGTCCGGTAGGGAAAAAGTTAAATGGTTGGTCTCTCTCTCATCTTGTTTTACCAAAGCCAAATACCTTTGCAATAGGTTTGTGTATTTTTGGACCTTATCATAGGGGTTCAATCCTTTTCGATTCAAAATATCCTTCATGGCCGTATCCAAATCATTTTCCGCTGTTTGTCTGATATTTTCAGGACTCTGCATTGTTTTTTAAGTCTATCCAACTCTTGTTGTGGCACCAAATACATTTTATTGGCCATCACACTCTGTGTTCAACCCCCACGTTTGGCAGCGATAAGGCTGGTGATGAAGGGCATGGCTATACTTAGTAAAGGTAGAGGAAAACCCCAAGACTGGTGTATGCTATGTCTTTTCTTTTGAAGACTGGCCCTTTTATTGGCAAAGAGTGTGATTGTGGTCTTTTGTCTCTTTAATTTTTTCAATTGGGTCAGGTAGAGTGGAATGTGTCCTTTGAGAAGATTCAAAGCAATCTCACATAGGGATAATATGAGATCTGAAGAACAGTGATCCAAGATGGCCTTCCGTTCTGTAGCCCCAACTAGGCTTCTCAAGAGGGGCAGGTTTCTTTTTAAACGCAGAGACATAGCGGTTACTTTTTAGGAATGTACGCAGCCGGCCACTCCCACGGGAACAGACCTGTTCGTAGCCTCGGGTGTTCTGGAGTATTTGCTTTTAAATCCAGTATTAAATAAGAAAATGGCGCTTTGGTAGCATCCTCGTAGCTCTCCATGAAGTAGGATTTCCTTCCCGGGTACATCTGCTGAGTGTTAATTTGTAGTTTGTCTCTAAGGTTTTTGAACAAAGCCATGTAATTGATGTTCAAACTAATGGTATGGCTATTTTTACCTTGGTGAAACATATTCTGCACCAAGTAAAGCACGGACAGGTTTCTATGATGAGTATATTGGGTAAAAGCTTGTGCAATTTCGGGATGTTCGCTACCTGCAAATAGCATATCGTCCAAAACCAGCAGATTGTTTTTATGAGGAGGGAGAAGTTCATCATCAGACAGGGATTCAGATATTGCCACGCCCTGACCTTAGTTTGCTTTCTGTGTTTATAGGTTTTGTTTGGTCAGGGTGTGATCTGAGTGGGCATTCTATGTTGTATGTCTAGTTTGTCTGTTTCTGTGTTTGGCCTGATATGGTTCTCAATCAGAGGCAGGTGTTAGTCGTTGTCTCTGATTGGGAAAGATATTTAGGTAGCCTGTTTTGTCATTGTGGGTTGTCGGTGACTGTCTATGTTAGTTGCTTGTGTCAGCACAGTTCGTATATAGCGTCACGGTTGTTGTTCATTTATTGTTTTGTTCAGTTTACTTAGTGTTTTTGTCATCCATTAAAATGATGCATTCACATTGGTCCGCTTCTTACGACGATCGTGACAGAATCACCCACCACAACTGGACCAAGCGACGTGGTAACGGGCAGCAGCAACAGCAGCGGCCAGCATCATAAGACTCATGGACATGGGAGGACGAGTTGCACGGAAAAGGACCCTGGGCACAGCCAGGGGAATATCGCCGCCCCAAAGCAGAGCTGGAGGCAGCGAAGGCAGAGAGGCGCTGGTATGAGGAGGCAGCACTGCGGTGCGGTTGGAAACCCGAGAGTCAGCCCCAAAAATGTATTGGGAGGAGGCACACGGGGAGTGTGGCGAAGCCAGGTAGGAGATCTGCGGAAACTCCCCGTGCTTACCAGAGAGCGAGAGGGACCGGGAAGGCACCGTGTTATGCTGTGGAGCACACAGTGTCCCCGGTGCGGGTGTATAGCCCGGTGCGTTACATTCCAGCTCCTCGTATCGGCCGGGCTAGAGTAGGCATCGAGCCAGGTGCCATGAAGCCGGCTCTACGCATCTGGTCTCCAGTGCGTCTCCTTGGGCCGGCGTACATGGCACCAGCCTTACGCATGGTGTCCCCGGTTCGCCAGCACAGCCCAGTGTGGGCTATTCCACCTTGCCGCACTGGCCTGGCTACCTCGAGCATGCAACCAGGTAAGGTTGGGCAGGCTCGGTGCTCAAGAGCTCCAGTGCGCCTGCACGGTCCGGTCTATCCAGTGCCACCTCCACCCCCCAGCACTCTGGTGGCAGCCCCCCGCACCAGGCTGTCTCTCCGTCTTCTGCCTACAGGTGCTCCCTCCATTCCAGTGCTGCCAGAGCCTTCCTCCTGTCCTGAGCCGCCAGAGTCTCCCGCCTGTCCAGCGCTGCCAGAGCCTTCCTCCTCTCCAACGCTGCCAGAGTCTCCCGCCTGTCCAGCGCCGCCAGAGTCTCCCGCATGTCCAGCGCCGCCAGAGTCTCCCGCATGTCCAGCGCCGCCAGAGTCTCCCGCCTGTCCAGCGCCGCCAGAGTCTCCCGCCTGTCCAGCGCCGCCAGCGTCTCCCGCCTGTCCAGCGCCGCCAGAGTCTCCCGCCTGTCCAGCGCCGCCAGAGTCTCCCGCCTGTCCAGAGCCGCCAGAGTCTCCCGCCAGCCAGGAGCTGCCAGAGACGTCAGCCAGTCCCGAGCTGCCCCTTCATTTTCATAGTTTTGAGTCACGCCTTTGGCTTTCAACACCACTTGATTGTCTTTAGTCCTAAAAGCATAGCTTTTGGGACCACAGCAGGACCATTCTGTGATATGGTCACCATCTTTGAGTTTACTCGTTAAACCAACCAGATAGCTGGGCTTCCAATCACCATGTTTGCTTACATAGACCACAGAGTCTGTGTAGTGGTAAAGAATCTGCCTCTGTAGCTAGTTACTGACACTACCTGGGTGGGGGCACCCCACCGGAAACCCCACCAGCTAGATACAAGGTCGTCAAGGTTCTCATTAGCAGCTTTGAGAATTGTCTTGTATTTTATGCTCTCCCCTCAGGGACTTTGGCTTTGTAGGACCAACCCTGACAGGCAGGCTCAGAATCTTGAGAGGGCTGTGCTGCTCTAGTAGGTCTCTGTCCACATTCCTCTATCAGTTTTGGCTGCATACAGGAAACTAACAGTAAGCCCATAAAACAGACACACCCTTAGCAAAACAATCTGGTGCGATAAAGTCTTCAATAGACCGATATAACGGATGCAAGAGAAATCTGATTATTTCATGAGATGATGATCAATTGTGCAAATACTCTGAATGTAGACCAGGGGTCCCCAACTATATTCTGCCGCGGGCCATTTTCCTCTGATAGGGGGCTGGAATATAATTCTAAATAATTTGTACACTGCAAATTGACTGCAAGAAGCCCAGAAAAAAAACACAATAATTTATTACATTGGGATATCATTACATATGTGTCTTTATTTAAGCGTAGGAATACTTCGGAACAGATTTCCTGAATTAAAATTAAATTGAGGTCATTTCCTGGTGATTGTACAGTCTTTTTGTTCAACAAATGAAAAAACAAACAACAAACAACAAAACATTTGTAAATCACTTAATAAATAATTTAAAGATGCAATCTGTGATGTTAAGCACAACAAATTCGTAACAGATTGTACGATTATTTATTTAAATGTTCTATGTTTTGAGGGATGTATCATACGAAATGGATGACAGTACACAAATGGATGACGTCGAACACAAAAACAGAGACCACTTTTGGCTCGTGAGCACCACTTTCAAAATATTTGCGGAAATTATACAAAAGATTTGAGATTTAATAATAAATCACAAACATTTTATTGTTTGGAGACTTTTACTTGCATCCCAAATGGCACCATATTCTCTACATAGTGCACTACATAGTACATAGTGCACTACTGGCCTTGGTCTAAAGTAGTGCACTTGATAGGGAATGGGGTGCAATTCCACACTTTCAGGTATGAAGACTGAGCTAAACTGCAGAAGCCTAATAGCTTGACTGGAATGCTCCAGGAGAGGTATCGCACTACCTGGTTGTGTATCCTTACATCAACCTAAATCCTTGCATATCAACCAATGGCTGAGAAGATGTAAGAAGAAGAATAGACATCTGGCTCATTCTACTGGCCAAACGGTAAACTGTGAGTTGCATCGTAGATCATTAATTACACTGTCACACACTGGTACTTCTGGGTCGTGTTCATTTGGAACCAAATGGAAGAAACGGACTGAAACAGGGAGAGGCTATCTGAATTTCTCCAATAAGAAACACTGTTTCTGTTGCAAAACTTTTTGCTACAGTGTGCACTAATGAAATCCACTCTGGTGAGTTTCATTGTGCAGCCTCACAATGGCAGACCCAGTCCTGAATATCCAGAGTGAGAAAGGAATGTACAGTATGAACAGAATTATAATATCATTTTTTATAAAAGGTGATGCTTAAAAGGTCCGTTGTGATGACTTTGTTTTTTCTACCATTGAATCATGCATTATAATGAAGATTGTTATGATCATATTATTCATTTTTGGGATTGAAATATGGGAAGGAAATGTAGAGCTAAATTGTGTTTATGCAGAGGAAAGAGCGTTAATTGGCTTGTTCAACCAGCCTGATCTCACAAGCTTGCATTCTTTTTCAATGCACGTATCAAGGGAAGTGAAACGATCGTGAGCGCAATGGTCAGTCTGGTTTCACGAAGTTTGAACCTGAAGAAGAACGGAGCTACAAGCATAAAAAAAGCCTGTTTCCGAACAAAAACCGAAAGGATCAGAGGACAGGGTGCATCCCATATGGGTTATAGGCACCCTTTTCCCTATAAAGTGCACTACCTTTGAACCCTTTGGTCAACAGTAGTGCACTATGTAGGGAATAGGATGCCATTTGGGATGAAGACAGATTGTGCAAAGGAAGTGAATGCTAATGCAGATGACAGAATAGGAAACTGTATCAAAAGGCTGTAAAGAATGCCAACAGATGAATAAAGCGGAGGTAACACTCTACACTTCGGTGTGTGTGTGTGTGTGTGTGTGTGTGTGTGTGTGTGTGTGTGTGTGTGTGTGTGTGTGTGTGTGTGTGTGTGTGTGTGTGTGTGTGTGTGTGTGTGTGTGTGTGTGTGTGTGTGCAAGGCTGTTTCTAGCTTTTTGGGGGCCCTAAGTGAGATTTGGTTACACCCCCCACCTCCAGGGCAAAACATTTTAGTGCCCCCCCCTGCAATTCTCCCCAAAATATCTATAGGGCAGAGAGAACATTTAGCAGTTTTAAAACACATTTCCTGCAATTGTACACATTTTGCCATGCGGTCGAAAGAAAAATGTGACATTTTAAAGCGGATTTTCTGCAGTTCTACACATTTTGGCATGGGAGGAGAGAAAATATTCTAGCTTTAAAGCAAATGTCCTGTAATTTTACACATTTTACCATGACTTATGCCAAGTTCATATGACATCAGTGAGATTAACTAGCAAAATCCATTAGGGCCCCCTAGAGGTCAGGGCCCCTAGGCCCGTGCCTTGAGTGCCCAGTCAGTAGTTCAGCTACGATTACTACAAGGTTAAGATAGCTGGCTGGATGAACTTACCTAGCAATCTATAAAATGTTAGCTAATTCAGTAACTGTCAGTGACTGACATAACAAATGGGAAACTGCTGATGCATTGCTAAATTTAATTTCAAAATGGCACGTTGTGCATTTTACTTTCCTAACTAACAGTGAGTTGAGACACTGACCGACTTCCTGTTTGGGGGCCCCCTAACGGCCGCTTACGTCACTTATGTCTAGAAACGGCACTGTGTGTGTGTGTGTGTGTGTGTGTGTGTGTGTGTGTGTGTGTGTGTGTGTGTGTGTGTGTGTGTGTGTGTGTGTGTGTGTGTGTGTGTGTGTGTGTGTGTGTGTAAAGCGGAGGTAACATTACCGGTAGCAATGAGCCAAGAGCACTGACCCCGCCAAGTACAATACCCCCTAATTTCTCCTCCTCTCTTTTTCTACTCTGTCCTTCCTCTTCCTCTGTCTATCCGTTAACCCCTCTCTGAACCTGTTCTTACAGTGAGGAAGTGATTTGGTTTAATATAAAAAAAAATATTCAGCATTCCAAAAACTATAATGCTAAGATTCTAGAGCAACTTCAAAACGGCCAAAAAGTGAAGTGACTGAGCCAGAAAATAAATGTTTTCAAGAGAGGCTTCTTAGTTGTGCAGTTCGAACTCTGAATGACCACCATCATCCAATACGGGGGGGGGGGATTATATAAAATATTTTTGAGGGATGCATTTTGACATATAATGCAACATGTATTTGAAATGCATCTGAAAATGTATTTGTGCATGTACATGAAATGTAACACAAAAACAATTTTAAATATGTCATATACAATCCGGAAATGCATCCAAAATATATATTTGACATGCAGTTCAATTAAATGTAACATGAATAAACACTTAATTACCCCTTAATATGTAAATGTTTTATTCAAAATAATTCTGCAACTGAATGATTGCATCTAGTGGGGTGTTCCATCTAGTTTCATATCTGTAAAGAAAAAGAAAACGTTGAATCAAATTGGGGAAAAAATATAGATTGATTGAGCGTTTATTGAAAACATGTTCAACTAAAGATCAATCTTACCTTCAATACTGACACTGAGCCTCACTGAGCCTCAGATATCAGGCAGGCACCCTCAGTTAGCACCATCGATGTTGCTGTGGACAGGGGAATGAGTAATTAGGGCGGTATTTATTAATTGCAGATCAGCAATTTTGAATTTAAAGTGACATACATTGTTCTGAAAAAGGATTGCAGCTAACATTTTTCTTCCACATTTAGTATATTTCCTTGGACAAAATTCTTAGCAAGCCTTTCATTTCTGCTATCAATTATGTTATGTCCTTCCACAATGCTCCACAGCACATTCTCTCTCAAGCCTATGGAAACAAAAGGGGACAGACACATTTGAAGAGAGCTATTGAAGTAATTAGAAACAAACATGACTGTCAAAGCTTACAAAGTCATGAAGCTATCTTATATCTTCACATCTTTAAAGAAAAAGGAAATGGTGGATCAAATTTGAAAGAAATGTACATGACCAAAAGTAATGCATCAAAAATGCAAAAATAATGCTTCTATCATTAAGATTTCAGGCACCATCTGTTTGCATCCCCAATGTTTCTGTGGAAAGGTTAGGGGGATGTATTAATTGCAGATCAGCTATTTAGAATTAAAAGGTGCTGCATGGTTTTACATGTTCTGAAGATTTGCAGTTTAAAATTATTCCGACGCATTTAGTCTATTCCCTTGAACATTCTTACCTAGCGTTGACCCACACAATTCCAAGGCTTGTTCATCTCTTCTGTAATTTGCACTTCCTCGGGTCTGCACAGTTTATTCTCTCCATTCAGCATATGGAAACAAAACAAATGCTCAAATACATTACAATCCCTTTTAGGCCTGTGTATTAAATGTAACAAAAACCAATGAAGAGGAAACAACAACAGAAGCTCAACAAAGCTAAGGAGAAATTGGTATCTACCTCAAAGATAGCGAGCGGTTAGCTGCTAGCATGTGACTGTTATACAAATGTTATCAAATGTAACCTTCTAAAATACATTTCATTAGCGTTGTTCATGTAGACAAGGACCACAAGACTCACAAGATTATATTATACACACTATATTCAAACTCACTCACACACACTACACTGGCACTCTCACATAAATCCCACAAACATTCACATACACTACATACGCACACACACACATATCCGACACAACACAAACACACGCAAACGCACACACACACACACACACACACACACTGCTGCTACTCAGTTCTTTATTTTACTCTTATACTCTTATTATCATCTATTCTGATGCCTGGTCACTTTACCCTGCCTTCATATACAGACACCTGATCTGGTACGGTTACTCCCTGTATATTCCTCTTACATTATATTTGCATAATTTTTTAAAACTCTATATTGTTGAATTTCAGAGGAAAGTCTACACCCATTGTTTTCGGTTGCATGTGACAAATACAATTTGATGTAAGTACTTCTTATACAAGCACACATTTGTAAAAAATAAACAATTTAAGAGCCAAAAGGTGTATAACGGAAATAAATTGTTATCCTTGACTTGCATGAAAAAAGTGAGCTATCTAGCCAGCTATCTACTTTTTGGGGGCTATACTTATGAATAGGAAAAACCCACTCGGTCAAAATACCTAAATTATTCAGTACCAGTCAAAAGTTTGGACACATCTACTCATTCAAGGGTTTTTCTTTATTTATACTATTTTCTGCATTGCAGAATAATAGTGAAGACATCTAAACTCTGAAATAACACTTATGGAATCATATAGTAACCAAACATATTTTAGATTCTTCAACTCTTTGCCTTGATGACAGCTTTGCACACTCTTGGCATTCTCTCAACCAGCTTCACCTGGAATGCTTTTCCAACAGCTTCAAGACAAGTTCCCACATATGCTGAGCACTTGTTGGCTGCTTTTCCGTCACTCTGCAGTCCAACTCATCCCAAACCATCTAAATTGGGTTGAGGTCGGGGGATTGTGGAGGCCAGGTCATCTGATGCAGCACTCCATCACTCTCCTTCTTGGTCAAATAGCCCTTAAACAGCCCAGAGGTGTGTTGGGTAATTTCCTGTTGAAAAAACAAATGATTGTCCCACAAAGCGCAAACCAGATGGGATGGTGTATCGCTGCAGAATGCTGTGGTAGACATGCTGGTTACGTGTGCCTTGAATTCTAAATAAATCACAGACAGTGTCACCAGCAAAGCACCCTCACACCTCCTCCTCCATGCTTCACGGTGGGAACCTCACATGTGGAGATCATCCGTTCACCTACTCTGCTTCTCACAAAGACACGGCGGCTGGAATCCAAAAATTATAATTTTGGACTCATCAGACCAAAAGACAGATTTCCACTGGTCTAATGTCCCAAGCAAGTCTCTTCTTTTTATTGGTGTCCTTTAGTAGTGGTTTCTTTGCAGCAATTCGACCATGAAGGCCTGATTCATGCAGTGTCTGTTACTTGAACTCTGTGAAGCATTTATGTGGGCTGCAATCTGAGGTTTAGTTAACTCTAATGAATTATCCTCTGCACCAGAGGTAACTCTGGGTTTTCCTTTCCTGTGGTAGTCCACATGAGAGCCAGTTTCATCATAGCGCTTGATGGCTTTTGCGACTGCACTTGAAGAAACCTTCAAAGTTCTTGAAATGTTCCAAATTGACTGACCGTCATGTCTTAAAGTAATGACGGACTGTCGTTTCTCTTTGCTGATTTGAGCTGTTCTTGCCAAAAAATTGACTTGGTCTTTTACCAAAGGAATATCTTCTGTATACCACCCCTACCTTGTCACAACACAACTGATTGGCTCTAATGTATTAAGATGGAAAGAACTTCCAAAAAAAAGAACTTTTAACAAGGCACACCTGTTAGTTGAAATGAATTCCAGGTGACTGTCATGAAGCTGGTTGAGAGAATGCCAATCGTGTGCAAAGCTGTCATCAAGGCAGAGGCTAATTACTTTAAAGAATCTCAATTATAAAATATTTTTTTATTTGTTTAACACTTTTTTGGTTACTACATTATTCCATGTCTCATTTCATTGTTTTGATGTCTTCACTATCATACCACAATGTAGAAAATAGTAAAAATTAAGAAAAGCGCTTGAATGAGTAGATGTGTCTGAACTTTTGACTGTCTGAAGTTTACAAATACATTCAAACTCAGTTTTTCACAACTCCTGACATTTAATCAGAGGAAAAAATCCCTGTTTTAGGTCAGTTAGGATCACCACTATTTTTTTCAGCTTTTATTTCTTTCATCACATTCCCAGTGGGTGAGAAGTTATCATACACTCAATTAGTATTTGGCAGCATTGCCTCTAAAATTGTTTAATTTTGGTCAAATGTTTCACATGCCTTCCACAAGCTTCCCACAAAAGGTTGGATGAATTTTGGCCCATTCCTCCTGATAGAGCTGGTGTAACCGAGTCAGGTTTGTAGGCCTCCTTGCTCACACATGCTTTTTCAGTTCTTCCCACAAATGTTCTATGCGATTGAGGTCAAGGCTTTGTGATGGACACTCCAATACCTTGACTTTGTTGTACTTAAGCCATTTTGCAACCACTTTGGAAGTATGCTTGGGGTCATTGTCCATTTGGAAGACACATTTGTGACCAAGCTCCTGCAGTAAAGCACCCCCACAACATGATGCTGCCACCCCTGTGCTTCATGGTTGGGATGGTGTTCTTCGGTTTGCAAGCATCCCCATTTTTCCTCCAAACATAACGATGGTCATTATGGCCAAACAGTGTTTTTGTTTCATCAGACCATAGAACATTTCTCCAAAATGTACAATCTTTGTCCCCATGTGCAGTTGCAAATGGTAATCTGTCTTTTTTATGGCGGTTTTGGAGCAGTGACTTCTTACTTGCTGGACGACCTTTCAGGTTATGTCTATAAAGGACTTGTTTTACTGTGAATATAGTTACTTTTGTACCTGTTTCCTCCAGCATCTTCACAAGGTCCTTTGCTGTTATTGTGGAATTGATTTGCACTTTTCTCACCAATGTACGTTCATCTCTATGAGACAGAAAGCGTCTCCTTCCTGAGCGGTATCATGGCTGCGTGGTCCCATGATGTTTATACTTGCGTACTATTGTTTATACAGATGAACGTGGTACCTTCAGGTGTGTGGAAATTGCTCCCAAGGATGAACCAGACTTGTGGAGGTCTTGGCAGATTTCTTTTGATTTTCCCATGATGTCAAGCAAAGAGGCACTGCGTTTGAAGGTAGGCCTTGAAATACATCCATAAGTACACCTCCAATTGACTGGAATTATGTCAATTAGTCCATCAGAAGCTTCTAAAGCCATGACATAATTTTCTGGAATTTTCAGAGCTGTTTAAAGGCACAGTCAACTCAGTGTATGTAAACTTCTGACCCTCTGGAATTGTGATACAGTGAATTATAAGTGAAATAATCTGTCTGTAAACAGTTGTTGGAAAAATGACTTGTGTTGTGCACAAAGTAGATGTCCTAACCGACTTGTCAAAACTATAGTTTGTTATTAACAATACATTTGTGGAGTGGTTGAAAAACTAGTTTTAGTGACTCCAACCTAAGTGTATGTAAACGTCCGATTTCAACTGTACTAAACAAAACATATAAACGCAAAATTGAACAATTTCAACAATTTACAGTTACAGTTCATGTAAGCAAATGAGTCAATTGAAATAATTTCATCAGGCCCTAATCTCCGGATTTCACATGACTGGGCAGGGGCGGGGTGGGCCTGGGTGTGCACCCACTTCTGGGAACGCTTGCAAAACAGACCAAACAGAGCAGGCTGGCTCGAGAAGTCAATGAGAGAAATACAAAATTAATATTTTGTTGTTAATTTGTTTTTAAATCTAAAGGCACAACCAGTGTCTTAAGTAGTTGAACATGTTTTACTACAACCTCGAGAAAGTGACAAACTGCCAAGTTTTTGAGACCTGCACGTGCTCAGTTCGTCGCGAAACGACCGTTAGACCCAATAACTTGTTTCTATGCATGAGCTTAGATAGCCAATGTTGCCATGACATCGCCTTCAAGTGTGATTGGGGATTTTGATTGGAGAAGCAGTATTAACATATGTTCATACTGTACTGCCTTTGGCTATAATGACAAGCTAACATTGTAAACACTACCATGTGAATACCCTCTATGCCTATGAAATAGGAAGCAATGTAACACCCATTCAAAACAGCTTTCATTTTTGAACTTTCAAACTACATTTCAATCGGATACAGGCTTTACTGAATGGACAACAAAGACAGAATGCAACATGGAATTTGTATTTAAATAGACTAGGGTAGGCCTCCTCTCTGAAGAAATGCTCCTTTGAGGTAGATGTGGATGACAGATAATCCCTTAGCATGGGAGCTGGAATCGAAAATTACTCACCAAGAAGTAGGGATACAGCAGAGCAAAGGTCTAAAGATTGAAGACAAGTTCATTAGATATCAAAGACATGCAAGCAAAGTATAAAAACAGATGTGCATTCTGCTGTCATGGAAATAATTCAATGTTTACTCATGCAAGGTGCGCTGAGTGCAGGATTAAAAACAACGTATTATGTGTTTTGTTCAAATAAGACATCTGCAAGTACATCTACCCAACAACATATTCCACAATGTGAAAAGTATGATTAACATGAAACGCTAGCTGAGTGTTGAGCCCAATAGTATATGCCGAAATACGGCCCAATGCTAGCGTGCTGTGTGCTAGCATTGTAACATTTGAAATGTATGATTATCAAATAACCATCAAACGACTGTGAGCGTGTTTGAGATTGGGTACTCGCAAGATTGAGGTACTTTAGCTATGTGTAGTTAGATTTGAGGGATCATTGGGCTGCGAGGATGGCCGATTGAATTGGCCTGACGTATGACTTGCTGGGCAGAGGCGGGGGAACTCCTGGGAATGGAAATGATTATGAATGACAGACTGCCATGTAAGCGCCTAAAAAGGGTAAAGATTACATTGGCTGACGAGCGTCCTTTATTAATTATGACAATTGCGGCTTAACTTTCACGGTGAACAGTTATGCGTTTCCCTTCCATACATGGCCCCCAAGCCCCACAGATGGGACACCATTCGTGAAGAACTTGAGGGGATCCGAGGACACAGGCATCTCATCAAAGAAACAAAGAGATGCCGTTCCAGCTATTAAGCTACATAGACCAAAACCGGAGGTCTGAATGGCAGCCCTCATCCAGGATTACTCGGAACCTGGACTGAGGAAGCTAGCATTAGGAGCCATGATATAAAGGCCCGCCCTCGAGGGATGATTCGCATCACAAAGTTAAGTTGTCCAGTAGAGACAATAAGTCACATTTCCTGATGGGCTGCCCATCAGTGAAGGACTACACTGATTCGCAGATCCGTAGCAGTTTATCTAGGGGGAGGGAGGTGCACATATTGGTGCTGTCTGGAATTATGCCTAGGAACTCGAGAGAAGTCAGGGGTCTGACAGTTTTCTCCTCTGACAGCTATGAATTTGTTCAGAAGTACTGAGATAGCGTGGCCTGAATTGTCGGGAGGGAAATTGTTAACCAGAAAATTGTTTCGAAGATGCCACACGAAAGGCAAATGGCAGTTAGTTAACAAGATCCAACACAAGGCTTCAGACAGAGAATGTCAAATATGGGGCTACTCCTGCACCCGAAGGAGAGCCTGACAACTAAATAATACTGCGATTCCCACATGACACTAAACATGGGCCATTATGAGCAGTGGAGTGGCATGATTTTGAAAGCATCTGTGATGTCTACTTTGGATAACTTGGAGCCCGTAACCACCAGCTTTATGAGCTTAATAGCATGATCCAGGGCAGCATAATACAGACTAAAATCTTTGTGGGGAATGCTCTCAATTACTGACATTATGAACTTAAAGAAAGGATCTTCTTATCCAACAATTGCTGCACTACCACAATTGGCTTATTGAGAGCAGACTGGAGATTCTGAACTTTGTGACTGCCCACCTTAAAGCCCTGGAAAAGACCAGTGACCAAGTAATCTACAAAGGGGGTGCCAGGATGGTACCACAGTTAGTGGCCAGGGCTTGGATGTTGACTGGAGTGGAAGTTTCTTTAGAATTTCTTTGAACCTTTACCCTTCCAGGAGGCCTTCGGGGGGGCATAACCGGCATGGGCAGACAGACTTGGGGTAAGGATCGAAGCATGAGATGCAGATGTAGAGGAAGATGTAGAGGAAGAAGCTATTATAGAAGGTGCAGACATTCTCATTAAAATTACTGCATATGGGGGTGTTATTATGAAACTCCACCTGGTGTCCCTGGAGGTCAGACTTGACAATGAAACTTGGCGCTGGATCACGGAGGACCTCTGGAGGCTTAACTCTGAAAGCAGCTTTTAGGCACATCCCGGGGCCTGCCCTGGCTGGCCACAATCTGGGCAGGTTAGGACCCTAGCAGTGTGTAAACATGGGCACTCCGGAGAAGAACATCTCAGGAATGGTTGCGGGACCCCCACTTGCTACTTTGGGCAGTGCAAGTGAGGCTGGAACTGATAACGGAAGCAGAGCTGCCTCCTTCGATCACTTCGAGTCATGCTTCAATAGAGCCCATGGTGTCGAGGGCACCGGGTCATTGGTCACAGCCACAAGAAGAGGGGCCTTGTTAAAGGTAGCCTCAGCGGCGGGGTGGGGAGTAGAAGAAGAAGGACCAGCCTGGTCGAGGGCACTTCTGCCCTCACGTCTTGGAATCTTCCCCTTTGCTGATGAAGCCGATTTCTGGAGTCTTTTGTTGCCTCTGGGTGAACCAAGGACAGGACTCCATCATCTGGGCGGCAGGGTAGCCTAGTAGTTAGAGCGTTGGACTAGTAACCGAAAGGTTGCAAGTTCAAATCCCTGAGCTGACAAGGTACAAATCTGCCGTTCTTCCCCTGAACAGGCAGTTAACCCACTGTTCCTAGGCCGTCATTGAAAATAAGAATTTGTTCTTAACTGACTTGCCTAGTTAAATAAAGGTAAGATAAAATAAATAAATAAAACCTGGGAGTTGCAGAGAAGAGCACATTTGTAGCCAGTTGGAGGAACTCATGGCTGGACATGCCTTCCACCACTGTGATACCCTTATCGGCCAGAATGCCCAGAAGTTGGGCGTTTCTCTCACTCCTTCTTGGGGAAATCCTGGTCGTAGAGGAATCACCTGGATTGCCCGGGCGTGGGTGTAGATTGACGCAGATTGATCGTTGAAAAAAAGGGGATATTTCTCCGTCTGACACGGAAAGCACTGACCATCGCTTGGAAGACTGTTGCTGTAAACAACACTAGTGAGCCCATATTATGCTTACTGAATAGATATACAAGTGACACCCGTTCAGACCATCCTTACTGATTGAGGTTTCGTAAACCACATTGTGGTTTTATCCCGTAGGGTATCACAATGCTTGAAATTCTGCATTGCACTGAAAGTATTATTTTGACCAGCTTTTTAACCTGGGGGGGGTCAATTATTAGGCTTCTGTGGTAAAATAGAGCTAGATTTGAACTTTCATTGATTATTTGCTACTTTATCAGCTATTTGTTTATCTGATCAGTGGCCCTTTGTTTTCCACTTTAAATGTGTGTTAACACTTCCCCTGGAATCTTATTCCTTCTCTGTCTTTCATTAGAGAAACGCTTGGTCACCCTCTTATTCATAAGCCAGGGCTGAGTCCCAAATAGCACGCTATTTCCTATATGGTGCACTACCCTGGCCAGAAGTAATGCACTATTATATAGGGAATAGGGTGCCATTTGGGACACACTCAAGGAAAGCAGTATTCTCCTCACGGATGTTTCTCTTTATGTGTTCCCTCCAACAGGACACCGTGTACAGACGCTCTTGGCCACATGCAATGCGGGCAGCGAATACAGAGGCATTGAGGGCATGCTAAGGGGCATTTCACAAATGACACCCTATTCCCTATATAGTGGCCCATACAAAAAGAGTACACTTCATAGGAAATAAGGGGCCATTTGGGATCAAACAAAAAGAGAGGGGGATAAACAGCAAGATGCCCAAAAGAACAGGTGGCCATCTTCAAAGAAATTGATATAGCATACATGATTTAATGCAATTGACAACTAGAAAACATGCCCCCTTCCAAAATGGATGGAAACAATTCAGTGTAGTGTTCATTTCGTAGAGATATGTTATTTATATTTGGTAAATATGACTAAGGGGTTAAAAAGCACATTGGGACTGCAGATAATGTGTCCACAAAGACAGTTAACGGCCAAACTGCAACACTTCAAACCACCACAGCAAGATGCGGACTAGCTCTGGTCCAGTGCGTTACGTGCGGCTAGACGATGAGTCTTAAGCATCAGCAATACGCACGTAACACCCTGGACGAGAGCCATCATCGGACATGCTCGGTAGGATAGACCATTGACGAAGTGCTGCCAATTACAGCAATTACACGGCCAGCCGAGAATAAGAGAGAGAGAGAGAGAGAGAGAGAGAGAGAGAGAGAGAGAGAGAGAGAGAGAGAGAGAGAGAGAGAGAGAGAGAGATCAACTGACCACTTATAAACCCAACACAAATCTTGTCACAAATCTACGGCTTGGTTCAAGAGAAGAGCCTGAGCTATCAATGATAGTTTTGTGTATTTTATATTTTAAAGAAGGTATAGGCTATCTATTTCTAGTTGACAATCTTACTGTAGTTTCTTCCAATACACCATCCAAGTTGGATTGCAATGACTGGGTTGCATGAGCATGCGTATGATAACAATGCAGACAAGTGCACTAGACAAATGTCAAGGAGTCTCACGGTTTAGAACTAGAAGAACTTTGCCTTCTTCTGACGCACTTTCAATTAGTTTTTAAACACGGCTTGCAAGACACATCAAGTCAAGGTAAGTTCAACTTTTTGGGGGCAAATAAGTATCACTTCAGATAAAGATATAAATGTATTTTGCTGATTGGCCTTTCAATTAGGCCCACTCTCCAAATAAAGATGGGGAAATAATAATAAGATGATCAACTACAGTATTACTAGCTAGGTTTCCGTCCAATTGGCGACAGATTTTCTTGCAAATATTCTAAACCGTGTTTCCATCAAATTGCCTTGTTGCAGATCAAAAAAAGATGTGTGATGACATGGGGCACATAAAAACGTACCAATATTTTTTTGCGGTTAAAAAAATACAAGTAAATGGGGTTCCAGCTCATGTTAAACTCTACAGGTCGTTTTGTCACGACAAAAATTGCAATACGTAGCGAATGTGCCCACTCTTTGCACTGGCCAACAGCTCACAGACAACGGTGCGGGTGCCTACCTACAAGATGAGAATATTATGGAAAAAATAGTCAAATCAAAAGGCTGCCAAGCATCGATCATCATGTCACCAGAATATCCCCGAAAAAAATCGAAAAATAATAATATATATATTAATAAAAAATATGAACAAAAGTAGTGTACCAGGCCTTTACTAGTACTGTATATAGCTGTCTGTAGCAAAAAAAACATATTCTGCTGCAACACTACACTATCAGATACAAATGAAACAGCCGGTATTTATTAGTTAATATTTCAAGGTTGCTTAATTAAGGACTTACATCAGAGTAGCCTTCATTAATACCTCAATAAATATGAAGAGGAGATATTACATTTACATGATCAATTTCTCTAGTTTTCATTGGCTACCTCTTTCATTTCATAACTTGGCTATTTTGGGTCAGTGGGAGGGTTTTGCAGTTGATGAGTGACATATGACTGTTGATCGAAAGTCACGACGCTTCAGCATCCTAAAAGGTGTTTATTTCAGATGTTTGTTAATTCATGGTCAAATACACATCAACCTATAATCATAATCTATAACCTATAATCATAATGCCTATCATTAAAACAAATAACCCACTTAGTAATGTCCTCTAATTTGGAGGTGACACGTGACAATTGGTGTGTGCCAGAGACTTAACCAAAGAGTAGGCTAATAAGGGAAACACATTTTCACCACGGCTTCGTGGTTCCTGCACCATGTTACATCTCTACTGCACGGCCTGGGGTCAATTCAAATGGACGCCAATGTATTACAGAAGTCAAATGAACGAACGTTTTTGTAAACATTGCATCAATTTTCAATGATCCCCGAGTTAACCAAAACAATAGAGGAACAGAGGACAGCATATGGATTTCAAATATATATATTTTTACATTTGATTTGATTTATTGGACAATGTCAAACACAATTCAACCACAAATGTGGGTACAGTACATTTACAATAATGGAGGATAACACCAACAACATGTTTTACTACTTCTTTCCATTGTGGTCCTGGAGCAGAGAAGGGAACCTGAGGGGTTGTGGAGCTCTGTGGTTTGGCCATCACTTTGGTTATACAGAGGTTGTTGATTCTGCTCTTCACAAGTCCTCAGTGTCAGCCCTAGCTATGGAAACACAATGTCCCTCGTATAACTTCAAGGTGAATTCACCGGTGTCACAGTTGAAGAGCAGCTTTCAGTAGCTAGCGATGAGAGGAACAGCTGTACGGAACTATTCAGTATGGATCTGGAAGCAGTGATCTGTGTAAACTGAGGTGGTAATTAACGTTATGTTGTGTTCCTATGACGGCTTCTTTCTATGCTGTGCAACAATGAACGACGATTGGTGTGTGTGTCTGTGAGAGAGATGGAGAGGGAGGGAGACATCGTGAGCGGTAAAGAACGAGAGCGGGGAAGAGAGAGAAAGCGAGGAAGAGAGAGATAGGGGTAGAAAGGGAGAGAGGGAATGGGGGCAACAGTGGGGGTAATAGCGTGTTTCAGTATCTACTTGTGGGGGATTACTCTACACTCTGGAATATTAACGAGGGCCTTTTGTCACAGATCTCTTTCTCTCTTTTCCTTTCACACACCAGGCACACACACACACACACACACACACACACACACACACACACACACACACACACACACACACACACACACACACACACACACACACGCACTCACACACGCACAGCACACACACACACACACACACACACACACACACACACACACACACACACACACACACACACACACACACACACACACACACACACACACACACACACACACACACACACACACACACACACACACACACACACGCATGCACGCGCACGCACGCACACAGACAGTCGTTTTTGTCAATGGTCTCTTTTGTTCCTTTCATCTCTGACCCAAACAAAGCATTCCTGTGTACACAGGAGAGAGAGGAGAGATAGAGAGGGAGCGAGCGAGAGAAAGGGAGAGAGAGCAAGAGGGTGAGAGAGGGAGAGAGAGCAAGAGGGTGAGAGAGGGAGAGAGAGGGAGCAGGAGAGGGAAAGGAAAAGGAGAGGGAGATCAGGAAAACATGCAAAACGCCTTTGTAGTTTAGAGGGACAAGTTTTGATTCAGTTGATCATTCTGATATTAGAGTAATAATACCGTTGTACAAAAGTAGATGTGTTGTCATGGAGATGGAATACATCCTATTGGAAAGGTATTGATTGGTTACGCTTCTTCTTTTGTTAAAGTTTTTATTAATAAGATGTTATCTTCTTGTGTACAAGTTGTAGGCCTTGAGGCTGCACATTCAGAAAAAAGGGGGGGTGAGAAAGAAAGAGCGTGTGTGTGAGAGAGGGAGAGAGGGATGAAGGGGGACACGGTGAAAGTTTTCAATACTGTCATTGTAACTATGAAAGAGTTGCATAACCAGAGATGTGTAATTAACAGTAATTGCTTACGTAAAACTTTGCATTGTTGCTGAGCTATTTCGGTGTTTATTTTTTACGTCACTTAGTTGGAATTTGTGTGTATGTCGTGTGTATGTCGTGTGTATGTGCATGAGAACATTGTGTTTTTTGTCAATGTGATTTTAAAAGGTCTTATTACTATACTCCTGTAGACTACAATCACTGCCTGGTAACATCAGTGACACACAATGGGGGAAATACTGTGTGTGTGTGTGTGTGTGTGTGTGTGTGTGTGTGTGTGTGTGTGTGTGTGTGTGTGTGTGTGTGTGTGTGTGTGTGTGTGTGTGTGTGTGTGTGTGTGTGTGTGTGTGTGTGTGTGTGTGTGTGTGTGTGTGTGTGTGTGTGTGTGTGTGTGTGTGTGTGTGTGTGTGTGTGTGTGTGTGTGTGTGTGTGTGTGTGTGAGAGAGAGAGAGACAGAGAGAGAGAGAGAGAGAGAGAGAGAGAGAGAGACAGAGAGAGAGAGAGAGAGAGAGAGAGAGAGAGAGAGAGAGAGAGAGAGAGAGAGAGAGAGAGAGAGAGAGAGAGAGAGAGAGAGAGAGAGAGAGAGAGAGACCAGCATGAGAGTTAAGAAGGGAAGGCCTATAAAAGCCTCCTTAATTTTCCATCTGTAAAACCCTGATGAAGGCTATGCTACGGGCCAAAGGGTATTGGTTTTAACAATAAAGAAGAATTTATATAATTCACTGACCTCTAGGAGTTGTTGAATTCAAGAAGGGACACGGCTTGAAAGGTGCAGGGCAACCAGAAAGGGAATGTTGGCCTTCTTCCTTGTTAACTCTTATCGCCATATCCTGTTTCTAGACAGAAGTTCACTCTTTGTCCACTAAAGGGCCCTCTATTTGGAATCAGCAGCACAGTCACGTCTCTTTTTACTTCATCTAGATAACCTCAGTGTTTTTAACAGAGCATTGGCCTTAATTTAATCGGCCCAGTTTCCCTTTTTGTATGGCTCACAAAGTGAGTCCCTGTATCTATTGTCTGTTTTGATGCAGTAATGTTAATCTGGTCAATCCTAATTCTACACCTTCTTATTCCCATTTCCCTTATCAAACCATTTTATCTCTCATTTGTGTCTCTCCCACTTCTCTTTGCCATGTTCAACTTCTGGTCTACGTGCTTTGTGGAAGTAAGTGAGAGAATGACATTAGCTTGGTTTCCATCCAATTGGCGACAGATTTCCACGCGAATATTCTAAAATCCGCGTAAATATGAAGTGCAAATTGTCACACCAGCGATGCGTTTCCATCGAACTGACTTGTTGTGGATAAAAGTAGTTGCGTAATGACACAGTGCACATAAAAGTCACTTTTGCCGTTAAATTGCGAGTGAATAACAAAGATACAGTAATAAAACATACGAGTTAAATGGGTTTCCATCGTATTTTCAATGGCTTTGTCACAAAACAATTTGCGTTACATTGCAAATGTGCCCACTCTGGTATTGGTTCATGTGCTCTAGTCAACAGCTTTGCAGATACAGTACGAGTATAGACTACATGATGAGATTATTATGGACAAAAGTGCAAGAATATGTTTATTTGTCAAACGGCAACCAAGCATCGATTATCATGTCACCAGAAAAAGACCTTCGATATTTATTGGAAAGGAGCATCAAGCTCATCACCTGGCACTTTCACCACCCTGTGAAGTTCATCGTAACTTATTTCATCTGTAGCCTAATAAACTGCATGTCTTCCTGAGTCGTAGTGGAAGGACCACACACCATATCATCGCGACTTCAAGTTTACTTCGATATGATGGTTATTATATCAATATTTGCACATAAAATGGTGTGACTTTACTCACATACAAACTGTGGATGGAAACGTTGTTACTGTGTAGGACGCCTTTGTCCCAAATGACACCCTATTAATTATATAGTGTATTACTTTTGACAAGAGCTCATAGGGCCCTGGTCAAAATTAGTGAGGGAATAGGTTGCCATTTGGGACACACAATGTGTGGAATCTGCATGTGCTTGTTTGGTCCCTCGTCATGTTGTGTTTGTGTCTTCATCTGTTCTGCAATCTTCCAGCAAAATATGCATATATTTTTTTAACTTTAAGGCTACAGTGCAGTACTTTCGCATTACAATAGTCATGCGAAAGTGCAGTAATTCATTTTATAGTTCTACATTGCCATTTTGAGACTCAACTCTGACAACTGGTTTTGATGTTTTGTCGATCAAAGCTTGAGTGACTTTCTAAATGTTAATGAATTGCAATGCTCTTTTGTTGCTCTTGTGTGGTTTGAGAATATAATCTTAATAGCACTGGTTAACTGGTTAACTGGTTAACATCTGTACTGCAGGATGTCTAAACGTTATTTATAGTTATTATTTCATGCCCTGTCACTGTGCCAAAGACGTCACCTAATCAGTCTCTCCTTCCTTCCTGTTGCGTTGTGACAGATGACATCTGCCACGCCCCCTTCCTCCCGAAGCTGCTCCCCTCAAAAGGTGTGTCACTCGCAGACGCAGACGGACGTTCTAAAGCCCCTATTGGGCCCCGGGGGCTCCGGTGGGGGCGGGACCTTGAGGAGGCGGAGACGTGTTCTGTCTAAGGATGGGCGGAGTAACGTCCGCATCGAACACATCAGCGGACGGTCGGCCCTGTACATGCGTGACCTCTGGACGACGTTCCTGGATATGCAGTGGCGGTGGAAGTTCTTTCTCTTCACCCTCACCTTCACGGGGACGTGGTTCCTGTTCGGGGTTCTGTGGTACCTGGTGGCATTAGTGCATGGAGATCTGCTGGGTGAGAGAGTGGAGAGAATGGAGACATTTTAAAATCCTCAGTACTACAGTACAATTCGCTGTCCCACTGTCGTTTTAGATCAGTACAACTAAACAAAAACCACCAACTCAGTTTTGTGTAACGTACATTGGTTGTCCAAAATGGCACCTTACTCCCTACATAGTTAGTGCACAACTTCTGACCAGAGCCCCTTTCCCAATCTCTCCTCTCACTCTCTGGCCTTTTCTTGTTTGGGCAAAAGTCCGTCCTCTGTCTATTCTCCTCCGCCCTCTCTCCTCCGTGACCCGGAAATCAATAAGTGGTCGAGGAGTGTGTCAATTCTTTAGTAGGCAAAGGTTAAGATGGTCCTCCCCTCCTCGATAGCCTCCTAAGTGGCGAGGAAGCACGAGTCTAGTTGGACTATTCTACCCATTCGGTCCAGTTTACCAGTCTAGTTAGACTGTTAGATCCTACAGCAGAAGAGTTTGGATGTCTTCCACACCCCCTTTGAATCAGCTGTTGTATTGTCGAAGGAGAAAAGCATGCACATATTTAAAAACGATATGCTACTTATCTTTATATCGACAAAATGGTTTTCACAACTAACTTCATTTGCTTTTATCACTTTATGTATTTTGGGATCCACCCCTGTAAATGACCCGCGAGTGGAGAAGTACCTTCTCATTTCATACAAGCGTATTTTCGTCCACGTTCACTCTTCTCATCGCCTCTCTTCGATTACCCTTGACCATTTTCCAAAGGAGGCCAGAGAGGACAGGGAGAGGATGCAGGAGTTGAGCAAATCTAATTGAGAAAAGGCCTCTGTCCTCTCTCTCTTTCTTCCTCTCAATCTCCCTTTGCTCTCTCTCGTCTCCCTCACTCTTTCCTTCTCCTCTCTTTCTCTGTCCTCTCTCCTCTCTCTTTCTCACTTTCTCTCCTCTCTCTGTCTCCCTCTCTCTCTCTCTCTTCTGGGCCCTCTCAGAGTTCAACCCACCGTCGAACCACACCCCGTGTGTGCTGCAGATGCAGACGCTGACTGGGGCATTCCTGTTCTCGCTGGAGTCCCAGACCACCATTGGCTACGGCTTCCGTTGCATCACAGAGGAATGTCCAGCTGCTATCATTCTCCTGATCCTGCAACTCGTCATCACCATGGTGCTGGAGATCTTCATCACCGGAACCTTCCTCGCCAAGGTAGAGTAAGGCTTACTGAGCACTGCACTTGAGGACAAAACACACCGTGCCAATGAACGGTTAAAAGCAGCAGACGGCCGTCCTATCGCTTCTGAACATTGCCGTCATGTTCTGTTCTTTCCCGTCTATTCTACATCTTGAATTGCCACCAATAATGGACTCCCAGCTGGTGATTGCGTGACCACCCACTGCTTTCAAACGTTCGTTGGCCATGGTGCGTTTTGTCCTTTATACCTTCTTACATGACTTGGGTCATCATCGCTGTTTGAAATCTCTGATACACACATTGTTGCGGTCAGTTGAATTGCTCATTAACTTCTACGTGTACTTCAATTGTTGAATGTCTCCTGAATTGACTAAATTGAAATGGAATTGACACCAAACCTGAACACAAGATACAATAGTCTTTACTGCTTTCCTCAGGTGGCTCGGCCAAAGAAGCGAGGTGAGACGGTGAAGTTTAGCCAGCACGCCGTGGTGTCCAGTCACGAAGGCCGACCCTGCCTCATGATCCGAGTGGCCAACATGCGGAAGAGCCTGCTGCTGGGGTGCCAGGTAACTGCTGGGGTGCCGGGGGTCAACAGCAAGTGTAAAGTACACTGAACAAAAATATGAATGCAACATGCAATATATATATATATTTTTCTCATTGAGTTACGGTTCATATTAGGAAATCAGTCAATTGAAATACATTCATTTGGCACTAATCTATGGATTTCACATGATTGGGAATACATACAGTATATGCATCTGTTGGTCACATATACCTTAGCGAAAGGGTAGGGGCGTGGATCAGAAAACCAGTCAGTATTTGCCTCATGCAGCGCAATAAATCTCCTTCACATAGAGTTGATCAGGCTGTTGATTGTGGCCTATGGAACGTTGTCCCACTCCTCTTAAAAATTGCTGGATATTGGTGGGAACTGGAACTGTCGTACATGTCGATACAGAGCATCCCAAATATGCTTAATGGGTGACATGTCTGGTGAGTATGCAGGCCATGGAAGAACTGTGGCACTTTCAGCTTCCAGGAAGTGTGTACAGATCCTTGCGACATGGGGCCATCCGTGCATGATGATGATGAAACATGCTGTAATGGCGGCGGATGAATGGCACAACAATGGGATCTCGTCATGGTATCTCTGTGTATTCAAATTTCCATCGGTAAAATGCAATTCTGTTCGTTGTCCGTAACTTATGCCTGCCCATAACATAACCCCACCACCACCATGGGACACTCTGTTCACAACGTTGATCAACAAACCGTTTGCCCAAATGACGCCATACCTGCTGCCTGTCATCTGCCCAGTACAGTTAAGACCTGGATTCATCCATGAAGAGCACACTTCTCCAGCGTGCCAGTGGCCATCAAAGGTGAGCTTTTGTCCACTGAGGTTGGTTACGACGCCGAACTGTAGTCAGGTCAAGACCCTGGTGAGGATGACGAGCAAGCAGATGAGCTTCCCTGAAATGGTTTCTGACAGTTTGTGCAGAAATTCTTTGGTTGTTCAAACCCACAGTTTCATCAGCTGTCCAGGTCGCTGTTCTCAGATGATCCCGCAGGTGAAGAAGCCAGATGTGGAGGTCCTGGGCTGGCTTAGTTACACGTGGTCTGCGGTTGTGAGGCTGGTTGGAAGTGCAGTATTGCCAAATTCTCTAAAATGATATTGGAGGTGGCTTACGGTAGAGAAATTACATTCTCTGGCAACAGCTCCTGCAGTCAGCATGCCAATTGCATGCTCCCTCAAAACATTGAGACCTCTGTGTCATTGTGTTGTGTGACAAAACTGCACATTTTAGAGTGGCCTTTTATTGTCCCCAGCACAAGGTGCACCTGTGTAATGACCATGCTGTTTCAACAGCTTCTTGCTATGCCACACCTGTCAGGTGTATGGATTATCTTCCCACTTAACTTTCTCTTTTACAACCTGTCTGTGATGAAGAAGAAAAATATGAGCAGAGTTGATCCTCTCTAAAATCAAACGTGACGGGCTGTTGTCCCCTTAGCGCAGGGGTTTTCAAACGTTTTAACGTCAAGCACCCCAAATATTATGAGCCCCTTGGTGAGGACATGAGTCTGAGAAAATTGTGCAGTTTTAAAGCAAATGTCCTACTACTCTACACATATATGCTATCTGAGCAGGGCCTGCTCTCGCCTTTTGGGGCTAGAGTTTTGTTTGGGGGCCTTTGCACCCTGCCGCCGGGAAATAATAATAATATTAGTTGGGGCCCCCTGGAGGTCAGGGCCCCAGGGCAGAGTGAGACAGGAAAATGCAACGGTTATTTGTATACTGATCAAAAAACATGTTCTGTAGGTATTATAAGGTATTATAAAAAAACTACATTTAATTTAGTGTAAAAAAAATTAGAAGAAAATGCTTTTTGTTTATTTATAAACATTTTCCACGGACCCCCTGGCACCCCTTTGTGGAACCCCGGGCGTCCGCAGACCTCAGTTTGAAAACACCTGCCCTAGGGATTGTGTGCACCCCCTAGGTGACGGGGAAGCTGCTGCAGACATCTCATACTAAGGAGGGGGAGACGGTGCGTCTGGACCAGAGGAACGTTCCCTTCCAGGTGGACACGTCCAGCGACAGCCCCTTCCTCATCCTCCCCCTCACATTTTACCACATCATAGACGACAACAGCCCGCTCAGGGCCTGGGCCGCCAAGGGTACGCCTGGTTATTACTGTGGGAATGGATCTGTGTGTGCATCCCAAATGGCACCCTATACGCTATATAGTGCACTACTTTTGAACAGGGCCCTATGGGCTCTGGTCAAAGCAGTGCGCTGTATAGGGAATAGAGTGCCATTTGGGACCAGCCTAGAACTACGGGAATGGATCTGTGTGTTTGTGTGTGCGTCAGGGCCTTTAATTTGAGATATCTTTCTCTCTCTCTCTCTCTCTCTCTCTCTCTCTCTCTCTCTCTCTCTCTCTCCTCAGGCGGAGGATGGACAGATCCTGAGCTGGCGGACTTTGAGCTGCTGGTTATTATGAGTGCCACGGTAGAGCCCACCTCAGCCACCTGCCAGGTGCGTACCTCCTACCTGCCTGACGAGATCCTGTGGGGGTACGAGTTCCCCCCTGTGGTCTCCCTCTCCCCCTCAGGGAAGTACGTGGCCGACTTTGCCTTCTTCGACAAAGTGGCCAAAACCAAGACCACGCCCCTCTTCAAAACATCCCGCCCACAGAGCTACCATGGCAACGGAGGAGGAGGAGGAGGGGGGGTGGAGGGGACTGACCCGGAGAAGATCCGATTGGAGCAGAGCTACAGGGAGAGAGGAGAGGAAGGGAGAGGGAGGGTCAGAGACAGTAGCCCTCTCAGTGTCCGCATCAGCAATGTCTGAGAGCCTACACACTGAGACGCATACACCAGACCTGGGTTCAAATACTATTGGAAATCATTTGAAATACTTTTGTCTGTGCTTGATTGAGCTTTGCCTGGCTTAATGGATCCAATAGAATAGTCCGGAAACCGCAAACCCTGCCCATCTGGCACTTCAGTAAGACTAAAGCAAACTCAAACTGTTTGAAAGATGTAAATAGTATATGAACCTAGGTCTAGCATACACTGGATTCTAAGCAGGGTCTGTTACAGTTTACTACAAATATTGAAATGATTAATTCATTGCTTGTTGTTTATTTACATGAAATTGGTACGTATAGAAATATTGAGGGGCAAAGTGTGTTATGGCTGGAGAGGGGGAAGCCCTGGAAAGGATTTGAATGCTTAGCGTGGATCGCAAATGGCACCCCACTCCCTTTATATCCCCTACGGGCCCTGGTCAAAAGTAGTGCACTATATATAGGGAATAGGGTGCCATTTGGGATTCAGACATTGTACTGATGCTTCTCTGCCAACGTACTGGACATCCGTCCATAAATACACTGTAAAAACATACAAATATGTAACACTTTAGAATGCCTTATGATTTTGTTATTTGTTATTGGTACGTGCCAATGTACTGTAGAATATGCTAGCTTAAAGCACTTTGGTGAAATGATAACACTAATGTATCAATACAAAGAATGTAGACCTGTTGTGGACTTTGACTGGATATGAAGAAGACGAGAGAAGATGATTTTAAGGTGCTGTGTATAGTCGTCAGTATGCCTTTTCTGCACAGATATATCTGTTATTGTTGATACAGAGGACTGCAGTTAGCACTTTATTAAGTACATTTGCACCTTAGGAGCGTTTGTAGCACTTAATATTACTGGAATGTATATAGATTTGTGCTTGTAACCCAACTAAAAGCACTTTAACACTGGATGAAATGTTTGAATGATGCTTTCTATTCATATTTTATGATTGGGATTTTAACAATTACGATTTTGTCGATTTTCCTCTCTTCAGTCAGTTTGCCATGTGTTGTTTCTGTGGCACATCGATAGAAAATAATATTTTTGTAAATAATCACAAACAGCCATTTAGAAGGTTCAATGCTAACAGCAGGATACGTTCTAGGCCTTTTCGAGACACCAGATTGCCTTTACATAGAGTCAAAAAACACTCCATTCCCTATAGTGCACCACTTTTCACCTTTGATTAAGGCCCACAGGGCTCTGGTCAAAAGTAGTGCACTATATATGGAATAGGGTGCCATTTGGGATGCACACCCAGGGACTCACATGAGTACAAGCTTCTATTTCTTCCTCTGGTGGTAATCATGGCTTCATGTGTAAAGTAGGCTTCGGGGAAATTTGGGTGGGGTAACTTAAGTTGAGAGAGGTGTGTCAAGACCTAATCATGGCTTTAGATTAGAATATTAACCCATGCCTTCATTTGGTTTACAGGAGAGAACGTACACGGACTGTTGGTATTGCTGAGGTGTTTTGAGAGGAAGCAAATGTGATTATTGTGATTATGGTGTCCATGATTAGACTTGGGTTCAAATGCAATTGGAATCATAACAACAAAAAAATCCTGGCCTTGATTGAGTTTGCCTGGCGCAAAGGAACCAATCGAATAGTCTCAAAACTGCAAACTCCACCCAGACTCTGGCAGTCTAGACAGACTGAAGCAAATGCTAAGGGGCAGGTTTTCCAGACAAAGATGAATCCTCGTCTGAGACTAAAAAAAACATTTTTAATGGAGAGATTCTCCATTGAAAGTGCTTCTTAGTCCATGTCAAGGCTTAATCTGTGTCAGGGAAACTGGTCATAAAAGTAAATATTTGTAGCCAGGTCTGATCATGATTTTGCCATTATGATCTCTCAGAGGCCTTGAAGCCTGAGTGCTTTGTTGATATGAACTATTAACTGTGGGAGAGGTTTGATATTTTGTCTTCAACTTGTCTAGGTTTTTCACTGGAAAACTTGAATGTTGTCTTCTAGATCTTTAACAGCATAAGCTAATTTGAAATAAAGAATTATCAAAGTATAGAGGAGTCATTTTTTAAGATTTATTTAAAATATTACACTGAATATATGTGTCAGTAATTTGGTAGGGGCTGCCCTACTGGACATGTACATGTTGAAAATACTACAATTTCACAATAACAAATCTCATTGTAACACAACTTGGCTTGTAACATGAAAATGCATTCTACCCCATCTTCTCTTTCACAAACACTTGCGTTTGGTGCTCATTTTCTGTCCCTAAATACATTAAAAATGTATTGGAAACAGGTTATCAAATCATTTCGCATGCCACGGTACATGTTAGAATTGCAAACAGAATGTGTTTATCATGGATGTAAAAAGCTCGTGGAGGAAGAGGAAGTAACTTCAAGACAAAAGTTTTTGAATATACTCTAGATTTAAACATGTTTTGAAGCTGTTACATGTCGGATTACGAAGACTCAAATTAAACAAAAACATAAACAATTGAGTAATATAGCAATTTTGGATTTGGATACTTTAATGTAGCCTCTTACTTGGGAGAAAAAGTTAACAAAGTGTTAGTTAGGCTCCAGGAAAGTCAGTAACAGGAAACTGCGCCACAAGGTCATTTGAAGGATGGAAACTTCTCACTACCAGAAAGTCACACCACAGACCGCTATGCATAGCTCAACTCATTTTTGGACATGTCTGTCAATCGACCACAAATAAGTGGGCTGAAAAACCTGACACACTCTCTGTGCATCAAAGTGAACTACGCTTTTAGGCAGATTAGGTTTCCTTCATGGATTTCTACTTCATAAAGTTGCTGAAAAGTAATGTTTTCTGAAACAGAATAGTTGAAATCGTGTGCATCATATCCTTGTTCTTTATTGCCAAGGTACTTCTGTATTAGTTGTTAACAAAGGCAGCTCTAGGATGCTCTAAAGGCAGCTCTAGGATGCTCTAAAGGCAGCTCTAGGATGCGCTAAAGGCAGCTCTAGGATGCGCTAAAGGCAGCTCTAGGATGCTCTAAAGGCAGCTCTAGGATGCTCTAAAGGCAGCCCTAGGATGCTCTAAAGGCAGCTCTAGGATGCTCTAAAGGCAGCTCTAGGATGCTCTAAAGGCAGCTCTAGGATGCGCTAAAGGCAGCTCTAGGATGCTCTAAAGGCAGCTCTAGGATGCTCTAAAGGCAGCTCTAGGATGCTCTAAAGGCAGCCCTAGGATGCTCTAAAGGCAGCTCTAGGATGCTCTAAAGGCAGCCCTAGGATGCTCTAAAGGCAACTCTATGATGCTCTAAAGGCAGCCCTAGGATGCTCTAAAGGCAGCCCTAGGATGCTCTAAAGGCAGCTCTAGGATGCTCTAAAGGCAACTCTATGATGCTCTAAAGGCAGCCCTAGGATGCTCTAAAGGCAGCCCTAGGATGCTCTAAAGGCAGCCCTAGGATGCTCTAAAGGCAACTCTATGATGCTCTAAAGGCAGCCCTAGGATGCTCTAAAGGCAGCCCTAGGATGCTCTAAAGGCAGCCCTAGGATGCTCTAAAGGCAACTCTATGATGCTCTAAAGGCAGCTCTAGGATGCTCTAAAGGCAGCCCTAGGATGCTCTAAAGGCAGCCCTAGGATGCTCTAAAGGCAGCTCTAGGATGCTCTAAAGGCAGCCCTAGGATGCTCTAAAGGCAGCTCTAGGATGCTCTAAAGGCAGCCCTAGGATGCTCTAAAGGCAGCCCTAGGATGCTCTAAAGGCAACTCTATGATGCTCTAAAGGCAGCCCTAGGATGCTCTAAAGGCAGCCCTAGGATGCTCTAAAGGCAGCCCTAGGATGCTCTAAAGGCAACTCTATGATGCTCTAAAGGCAGCCCTAGGATGCTCTAAAGGCAGCTCTAGGATGCTCTAAAGGCAGCTCTAGGATGCTCTAAAGGCAGCCCTAGGATGCTCTAAAGGCAGCCCTAGGATGCTCTAAAGGCAGCTCTAGGATGCTCTAAAGGCAGCCCTAGGATGCTCTAAAGGCAGCTCTAGGATGCTCTAAAGGCAGCTCTAGGATGCTCTAAAGGCAGCCCTAGGATGCTCTAAAGGCAGCTCTAGGATGCTCTAAAGGCAGCTAACCTTTTTGATCAGTTCATCTATAAACCATTTTGCAAATGGGTATTTCTATAAATAATGGGTGACATTGGGTTAAACATTTCAACATGATTTGCAACAAACATTTCATAGATGTTTATGCAGTGTACATAGAGGAATAAAAGTGAATTCTGTATATGCAAATTGCTCTTAACTCCAGCTATACAACAACATAGGTCTACTGTTGGACTATACATCCTTCAAGCAGGGTTCATACAGACATTGTCAAATTCAAGGACTTTCAGGGACTTTTTCAAGCACTTAATTGTAATTTTCACGGACCTCAATTTCATGCAATTGTTTTATTTATATATATGAACACACTATATAGGACACACTTCCCAAAAAGTATTGCAAAAGTGTAAATAAAAAGTAGGCCATTACCACTTTAAGAATAATAACTGTTTTAGACCTTGATATTCTAATTATTATTACATTCTAAAATATGTGAGAATAAACTGGAAATAGCCTGACCAAATAGATGGGATCCATGCATGGCAATTTTTCTTGACGCAGCTATATAGGCGACGCAGGCACACAATTAACGAGTGATTAGCGGTAGCATTAATCTCACCAGCGTTGTTTAATAATGAGAAAGTGACCAAAAGGCAGGTTTCTTGGTTAAGGATTTGTTTGGAAAGCCAAGTTGAAGCCAACATTAGATGTGGTCGTCCTCATAATAACCACACGTGGTTTCACCTCAACAAAGTAGAGTAATTATTCTACATCTTTTTATTTAACCTTTACTTCACTAGGCAAGTCAGTTAAGAACAAATTATTGTTCACAATTACGGCCTACCAAAAGGCAAAAGGCCTCTCATGGGGGATGGGATAAAAAAATATATATATATAGGACAAAACACACATCACGACAAGGGAGACACCACAACAATACGTAAAGAGAGACCTAAGACAACAACACAGCAAATCAAATCAAATCCTAGTTTATTTGTCAAGTGCGCCGAATACAACAGGTACAATACAACCTTACAGTGAAAGGCTTACTTACAGGCTCTAAACAATAGTGCAAAAAAAAGTATTAGGTGAACAATAGGAAAGTGAAGAAATAAAACAACAGTAAAAAGACAGGCTATATACAGTAGCGAGGCTATAACAGTAGCGAGGCTACATACAGGCACCGGTTAGTCAGGCTGATTGAGGTACTATGTACATGTAGATATGGTTAAAGTGACTACGCGTATATGATGAACAGAGAGTAGCAGCAGCGTAAAAAGAGGGGATGCGGGGGGGGTTTGGGGGTGCTCACAATGCAAAATGCAAATATGGTCCATGACAACACAGCATGGTAGCAACACATGACAACACAGCATGGTAGCAACACATGACAACACAGCATGGTAGCAACACATGACAACACGAGTGATGAACTTGCTGTCTCTGCCTGGCCAGCTCCTCTCTCTCCACTGGGTTTCTCTGCCTCTGACAATATTACGGGGGCTGAGTCACTGGCTTACTCGTGCTCTTCCATGCTGTCCCTAGGCGGGGTGCGTCACGTGCCAGGCTTTTTTTTCTCTATACTTGACTTGATTGGGTTGGGTCACTGACGTGATCTTGCTGTCCGGTTTTGCGCCCTCTCAGGCTCATGCGGTGGAGGAGATCTTCATGGCCTAAACTCAGCCTTATCTCAGGGTAGTAAGTTGGTGGTCTGTTGATATCCTTCTAGTGGTGTGGGGGCTGTGCTTTGGCAAAGTGGGTGGGGTTATATCCTGCCCGGTTGGGCCACAGTGTCACCAGACCCTCCCTGTCTCATTCTCCAGTATCTATGCTGCAATAGTCTGCTGGGGGGCTGGGGTCAGTCTGTATCCTACCTGGTGAAATTCTCCTGTCTTATCTGGTGTCCTGTGTGAACTTGAGTAAACATTACACTCACAAAAGTTCCAAAATAGTTAAGACATGTCAAATGTCATATTATGTCTGTATACAGTGTTGTAATGATGTGAAAATAGTTCAACTACAAAAGGGAAAATAAATAAACATAAATATAGGTTGTATTTACAATGGTGTTTGTTCTTCACTGGTTGCCCCTTTCTTGTGGCAACAGGTCACAAATCTTGCTGCTGTGAAATCACACTGTGGTATTTCACCTAATAGATGTGTGAGTTTATCAAAATTGGATTTGTTTTCTAATTCATATTGGGTCTGTGTAATCTGAGGGAAATATGTGTACATTTGGCAGGCAAGGAAGTGCAGCTCAGTTTCCACTTCATTTTGTGGGCAGTCTGCACATAGCCTGTCTTCTCTCGAGAGGCTGGTCTGCCTTTCGGCTGCCTTTCTCAATAGCAAGGCTATGCTCACTGAGTCTGTACATGGTCAAAGATTTCATTCATTTTGGGTCAGTCACAGTGGTCAGGTATTCTGCAACTGTGTACTCCCTGTTAATGGCCAAATAGCATTCTAGTTCGCTCAGATTTTTTGTAAATTCTTTCCAATGTATCAACTGATTATATTTTTGTTTTCTCATGATTTGGTTAGGTCTAATTGTATTGCTGTCCTGGGGCTCTGTGGGGTCTGTTTGTGTTTGTGAACAGGACCAGCTTGCTTATGGGGCTTTTCTCCAAATTCATTTCTCTGTAGGTGATGGTTTTGTTATGGAAGTTTTGGGAATCGCTTCCTTTTAGGTGTTTGTAGAATTTAACGTCTCTTTTCTGGATTTTGATAATTAGCGGGTATCGGCCTAATTTTGCTTTGCATGCGATATTTGGTGTTTTACATTGTACACTGAGATTTTTTTAGCAGAATTCTGCATGCAGTCTCAATTTGGTGTTTGTCCCATTTTGTGAATACTTGGTTGGTGAGCGGACCCCGGACCTCACAACCATGAAGGGCAATGGATTCTATAACTGATTCAAGTATTTTTTAGACAGATCCTAATTGGTATGTCGAATTTCATCCTTCTTGCCTTGTCTCTCGTTCACAGCTTTGTGGAAGTTACCTGTGGCGCTGATGTTTAGGCCGAGGTATGTATATTTTTTTGTGTGCTCTTGGGCAACGGTGTCTAACTTGAATTTGTATTTGTATTTTGGAACACCATTATTTTAGTCTTACTGAGATATACTGTCAGGGCCCGGGTCTGACAGAATCTGTGCAGAAGATCTAGGTGCTGCTGTAGGCCCTCCTTTGATGGGAACAGATCTAGGTGCTGCTGTAGGCCCTCCTTTGATGGGAACAGATCTAGGTGCTGCTGTAGGCCCTCCTTTGATGGGAACAGATCTAGGTGCTGCTGTAGGCCCTCCTTTGATGGGAACAGATCTAGGTGCTGCTGTAGGCCCTCCTTTGATGGGAACAGATCTAGGTGCTGCTGTAGGCCCTCCTTTGATGGGAACAGATCTAGGTGCTGCTGTAGGCCCCCCTTTGTTGGGAACAGATCTAGGTGCTGCTGTATGCCCTCCTTTGATGGGAACAGATCTAGGTGCTGCTGTAGGCCCTCCTTTGATGGGAACAGATCTAGGTGCTGCTAGGCCCTCCTTTGATGGGAACAGATTGAGGTGCTGCTGTAGGCCCTCCTTTGATGGGAACAGATCTAGGTGCTGCTGTAGGCCCTCCTTGGTTGGGAACAGATCTAGGTGCTGCTGTAGGCCCTCCTTTGTTGGGAACAGATCTAGGTGCTGCTGTAGGCTCTCCTTTGATGGGAACAGATCTAGGTGCTGCTGTAGGCCCTCCTTTGATGGGAACAGATCTAGGTGCTGCTGTAGGCCCTCCTTGGTTGGGAAGAGATCTAGGTGCTGCTGTAGGCCCTCCTTTGATGGGAACAGATCTAGGTGCTGCTGTAGGCCCTCCGTTGATGGGAACAGATCTAGGTGCTGCTGTAGGCCCTCCTTTGTTGGGAACAGATCTAGGTGCTGCTGTAGGCCCTCCTTGGTTGGGAACAGATCTAGGTGCTGCTGTAGGCCCTCCTTTGTTGGGAACAGATCTAGGTGCTGCTGTAGGCCCCCTTTGTTGGGAACAGATCTAGGTGCTGCTGTAGGCCCTCCTTTGTTGGGAACAGATCTAGGTGCTGCTGTAGGCCCTCCTTTGTTGGGAAAAGATCTAGGTGCTGCTGTAGGCCCTCCTTTGTTGGGAACAGATCTAGGTGCTGCTGTAGGCCCTCCTTTGATGGGAACAGATCTAGGTGCTGCTGTATGCCCTCCTTTGATGGGAACAGATCTAGGTGCTGCTGTAGGCCCTCCTTTGATGGGAACAGATCTAGGTGCTGCTGTAGGCCCTCCTTTGATGGGAACAGATCTAGGTGCTGCTGTAGGCCCTCCTTTGATGGGAACAGATCTAGGTGCTGCTGTATGCCCTCCTTTGATGGGAACAGATCTAGGTGCTGCTGTAGGCCCTCCTTTGATGGGAACAGATCTAGGTGCTGCTGTAGGCCCTCCTTTGATGGGAACAGATCTAGGTGCTGCTGTAGGCCCTCCTTTGATGGGAACAGATCTAGGTGCTGCTGTAGGCCCTCCTTTGATGGGAACAGATCTAGGTGCTGCTGTAGGCCCTCCTTTGATGGGAACAGATCTAGGTGCTGCTGTAGGCCCTCCTTTGATGGGAACAGATCTAGGTGCTGCTGTAGGCCCTCTTTTGATGGGAACAGATCTAGGTGCTGCTGTAGGCCCTCCTTTGATGGGAACAGATCTAGGTGCTGCTGTAGGCCCTCCTTTGATGGGAACAGATCTAGGTGCTGCTGTAGGCCCTCCTTTGATGGGAACAGATCTAGGTGCTGCTGTAGGCCCTCCTTTGATGGGAACAGATTGAGGTGCTGCTGTAGGCCCTCCTTTGATGGGAACAGATCTAGGTGCTGCTGTAGGCCCTCCTTGGTTGGGAACAGATCTAGGTGCTGCTGTAGGCCCTCCTTGGTTGGGAACAGATCTAGGTGCTGCTGTAGGCCCTCCTTTGTTGGGAACAGACCTAGGTGCTGCTGTAGGCCCCCTTTGTTGGGAACAGATCTAGGTGCTGCTGTAGGCCCTCCTTTGTTGGGAACAGATCTAGGTGCTGCTGTATGCCCTCCTTTGATGGGAACAGATCTAGGTGCTGCTGTAGGCCCTCCTTTGTTGGGAACAGATCTAGGTGCTGCTGTAGGCCCTCCTTTGATGGGAACAGATCTAGGTGCTGCTGTATGCCCTCCTTTGATGGGAACAGATCTAGGTGCTGCTGTAGGCCCTCCTTTGATGGGAACAGATCTAGGTGCTGCTGTAGGCCCTCCTTTGATGGGAACAGATCTAGGTGCTGCTGTAGGCCCTCCTTTGATGGGAACAGATCTAGGTGCTGCTGTAGGCCCTCCTTTGATGGGAACAGATCTAGGTGCTGCTGTAGGCCCTCCTTTGATGGGAACAGATCTAGGTGCTGCTGTAGGCCCTCCTTTGTTGGGAACAGATCTAGGTGCTGCTGTAGGCCCTCCTTTGATGGGAACAGATCTAGGTGCTGCTGTAGGCCCTCCTTTGATGGGAACAGATCTAGGTGCTGCTGTAGGCCCTCCTTTGATGGGAACAGATCTAGGTGCTGCTGTAGGCCCTCCTTTGATGGGAACAGATCTAGGTGCTGCTGTAGGCCCTCCTTTGATGGGAACAGATCTAGGTGCTGCTGTAGGCCCTCCTTTGTTGGGAACAGATCTAGGTGCTGCTGTAGGCCCTCCTTTGATGGGAACAGATCTAGGTGCTGCTGTAGGCCCTCCTTTGATGGGAACAGATCTAGGTGCTGCTGTAGGCCCTCCTTTGATGGGAACAGATTGAGGTGCTGCTGAGGCCCTCCTTTGATGGGAACAGATCTAGGTGCTGCTGTAGGCCCTCCTTGGTTGGGAACAGATCTAGGTGCTGCTGTAGGCCCTCCTTTGTTGGGAACAGATCTAGGTGCTGCTGTAGGCTCTCCTTTGATGGGAACAGATCTAGGTGCTGCTGTAGGCCCTCCTTTGATGGGAACAGATCTAGGTGCTGCTGTAGGCCCTCCTTGGTTGGGAACAGATCTAGGTGCTGCTGTAGGCCCTCCTTTGATGGGAACAGATCTAGGTGCTGCTGTAGGCCCTCCGTTGATGGGAACAGATCTAGGTGCTGCTGTAGGCCCTCCTTTGTTGGGAACAGATCTAGGTGCTGCTGTAGGCCCTCCTTGGTTGGGAACAGATCTAGGTGCTGCTGTAGGCCCTCCTTTGTTGGGAACAGATCTAGGTGCTGCTGTAGGCCCTCCTTTGATGGGAACAGATCTAGGTGCTGCTGTAGGCCCTCCTTTGTTGGGAACAGATCTAGGTGCTGCTGTAGGCCCTCCTTTGTTGGGAACAGATCTAGGTGCTGCTGTAGGCCCTCCTTTGTTGGGAACAGATCTAGGTGCTGCTGTAGGCCCTCCTTTGTTGGGAACAGATCTAGGTGCTGCTGTAGGCCCTCCTTTGATGGGAACAGATCTAGGTGCTGCTGTAGGCCCTCCTTTGTTGGGAACAGAAGCACCAGATCATCAGCAAACAGTAGATATTTGACTTAATATTCTAGTTGGGTGCTGCAGACTGTTCTAGTGCCCTCGCCAATTCGTTGATATATACAAGTATATCACAAAAGTGATTACACCCCTCACATTTTTGTAAATATTTGAGTAAATATTTTCATGTGACAACACTGAAGAAATGACACTTTGCTACAATGTAAAGTAGTGAGTGTACAGCTTGTATAACAGTGTACATTTGCTGTCCCCTCAAAATAACTCAACACACAGTCATCAATGTCTAAACCGCTGGCAACAAAAGTGAGTACACCCCTCAGTGAAAATGTCCAAATTGGGCCCAATTAGCCATTTCCCTTCCCAGTGTCATGTGACTCGTTAGTGTTACAAAGTCTCAGTGGTGAATGGGGAGCAGGTGTGTTACATTTGGTGTCATCGCTCTCACACTCCCTCATACTGACTGGTCACTTGATGTTCAACATGGCACCTCATGGCAAAGAACTCTCTGAGGATCTGAAAAAAAGAATTGTTGCTCTATATAAAGATGGCCTGGGCTATAAGAAGATTGCCAAGACCCTCTCTCTCTCTCCCGCACCTCCCGTCTCAACCTCTGAATGCTCGGCTATGAAAAGCATACTGAAATGTACTCCTGAGGAGCTGATCTGTTGCACCCTCTACAACCACTGTGATTATTAGACCCTGCTGGTCATCTATGAACATTTGAACATCTTGAAGAACGATCTGGCCTTTAATAGCCATGTACTCTTCTAATCTCCACCCAGAACAGCCAGAAGAAAACTGGCCACCCCTTAGAGCCTGGTTACTCTCTATGTTTTTTCCTAGGTTTCTGCATTTTGAGTTTTTCCTAGCCATCATGCTTCTACATCTGCATTACTTGCTGTTTGGGGTTTTAGGCTGGGTTTCTGTAGAAGCACTTTGTGACATCTGCTGATGTAAAAAGGTCTTCATAAATACATTTGATTTAATTTGATTATGTGCAAATACATAGTTTTGGCAAATCAGGAAATAATGTGTCAGCACATTTGGCTATTTGCCAAAATGATCCATTTGCACGTATTCCTTTTGGAGGTTGCGTTGCGAAATTCGATATCATACATCTATTTGTCACATACTGTAGTTTTTTAAAACCTGTGCTGTGACCTCTGTGTTCGTGTTGAAGGGACAGGATGTTCATCTGGATGTCCAGTTAAATTTAGAACTGCAAAAGTGCAATGCTTTTATGTGGAAGCTTAACAGTTTAGGCAACCTAGTAAAAATACACATATGGAGTCGGGACAGTCCACAACAGCACTGAGTTTAGTGAGGACAACTTCTCTCTGCTCTTGAATAACCAACCGGAAAGAGACAGTGGACTTTATGTATTTGTTGTGAGTGGTAAAAATACAAACATGTTGCAAACTATCAGATATCAGTTCGAAGTTGTTTTTTTTCTCTCTCTTTATTTAAGTACAGTGATAGTTATTAAGATAATCAATGCAGTTAAATTCAAACCCTGTCAGTAGTACGTAGTTACAGCAAATCCACACACAAGAGTGAGTTATGACCTAAATATCAAAGGTGACATACACTGAGTACACCAAACATTAGGAACCCCTGCCTTTTGCCCTCAGAACAGACTCAATTCGTAGTGGCATGAACTCTACAAGGTGTTGAAAGTGTTCCACAGGGATGTTGACTCCAATACTTCCCACAGATGTGTCAAGTTGGCTGGATGTCCTTTGGGTGGTGGACCATTCTCTATACACACAGGAAACTGTTGAGCGTGAAAAACCCAGTCGTGTTGCAGTTCTAGACACAAACTGGTGTGCCTGGCACCTACTACCATACCCCGTTAAAAAGCACTTAAATCTTTTGTCTTGCCTATTCAACCTCTGAATGGCACACATAAACAATTCAAGGCTAAAAAATCCTTCTTTTACATGTCTCCTCCTCTTCATCTACACTGATTGAAGTGAATGTATCAAGTGACAAAAAGTGACAATAAGGGATCATAGCTTTCACCAGGATTCTACATCAGTCTATGTCATGGAAAGAGCAGGTGTTTTAATGTTTTGAATACTTAGTGCACATGTACTCACGTAAAATAGGTCAGGTTGTTTAGACACTGGAGGTTTTTGTCCAATCAGGAATGTGGGAGTATTCCCATGATGATGTATGTGCGTTTGCGTGTACATACATACGTACGTACAGTATATGTGTACAATTCGTAGAATTAGTGTTTGTCCCCAAAAAAACGTTTGTATGTACAGGACAGGTGTGTGGTGGTGTGAGTCTAAAGACACATTGTGTGGGGCCCATACCCGGCCCTGTAGTCTCGGGGGGAGGAAAAGCACTTAGGCACTGTGGGGATAGTGTGTGCAAGTAGTTCTTACAAAACAAGTCAGGTCCTCATAGGAGTTTCTACGAAACTGTTTGTTCAAACCATTTGGACTTGTGACTTTCCCTTCCATATCCATAAACAAAGAGTTGCAGTCACCCTGCAATTAGCGTGGCTGTCAACCGGTCTATCCAAATAGTATGCTAGACTTTAAGCTGTTTTCTACACCAGAAGAAGTAGACGTTTAATTAGTCTCGACGTTCCAGTTCCTGAGTGCTCCAGATCCGTTCGAGGTCCTTCCAAAAATATGCAGTCTGAATCCAGAGCCCCCCAAAGAGGGTCTCATGTATAGTTGAAATTGGGAGTGTTTTGCAGAGTCACAAACTAAGTACAATTGATTTTGGCACCTCAGGTCAAATGTCTTTGTGATTTGGAGTATATCTTTGGAAAATCTTCTTTGGTTAGGCCCCAGCTACAAGAGTGTTACAGAATCTCTGTTCTGAGAGGACATATGTTTTCTCTAGAAGGTACATACAGTAGAACAGCGTGACACTGCAGTTTTGCAACATTGTATTGATATTTCGCCAGTATGCAAGTAGTTAGAAAGTTATCATTACTAGCTTTGGGATGCACTGTTTCCTGCATTACACAGAGAAGAGTGTGTGCTGGTATGTGCAGAAAAGATTGTGGAGGAGATTATGGATTTTTTTTAAAGGAAATAAGATACTGTGATTCCTCAGACCACTTGGTTGAGCAAACTTGTAAAATCTTCTTTGGTTAGTCTTCAGTTACAGAAGAGTTACAGAACTATTACAGCATCTTGTCTAGAAGGTACTTATACATACAGTATACTTGATACTACTACTATTACTGGGACGTATGAGGTAGTGTTGTGTTATTACAGCTTGATTTGACAATATAAGTGCGTAAGAAAAGAGGGATCTGCCTTATCAATAGTCGGAGAGATACTGTTGACGACTTCAGTGAAAAACTTATGGTATGTACTGTATCATATAGTATATTGAACTAATACTAATATTGAACATGCACCTCTGATGCATAGGGAAACAGAATATTGAAGTTGTACATTTCCAGCAATTTGATTGTTGATTATTATCCAATCTTTTGGCCAGGGTGACCGCAGAGATTTGAGAATATGACATGTCATTGCGACAGCATTGCTATGGCACTCTGAGACCAACACCCGCAGAGAACTCACAGCAAACACAGCAAACCCACTTTTGTTCAGCTACATTCTATCGCAAACTAGACTCGAAGGTCTAATAAGTCGTTTATGGGGAGAGATGTGTTAGATGCCAAGTTAATTGGTTTATGGTTTAGATACTTGGTGGTTTAGATACTTGCTCCTCAGGCTCAACTATTATAATCTTATTCCAGTATGTGTTAGACTACCCAGTCTGGGTTTTGTAGAGTGACACGGCTGTGTCTTGTCTGTGCATTGTATGTTTTAGCATGTCTCTGTCTCCAGTAATTTGTGTATTGAAAGCTTCACCTTCTTTTGCCGAGTGTGTATGCACCTGTCTTGTTTGTGTGTATACTGTTCTCTGGAAGTAAAATACAAACAGAAACTGATCCTGTGAAAGCCTCTGAAAGTCTATAAATTGCATTCGACAGAAAGATTTTGGTTGAAATAATATTTATCAATATGAACATGCTATAAATGATTTTCTTCAATTACAGGTAAACATGCCCAGATGATGTGATTAATAACTTACAATGATCTCCATATGGGTACACTTATTACAGTCTTGGTATTTGTCATATGATTTAGATTATGGTATTTGTATTTTCTAAGACAATGTATTCATATTGTATGTATGCATGTATGTATGTATGTATTCATATATACATTTTTGTCACCAAGATGGCGTAGTAGTCAGATGTCTTTTGTCCTCGTCTTGTCGTGTCCCGTATATATATATTTACAACTTTCTTCGCATACCTTTTTATATATATTTTTTATTTTCCATAAACTCATCTTCAAAACACTCTCCTGCAAACCGCCTCACCAATTTATATATATAAAAAAAGAAAGTATTATTTACCTCAAATCTGTAATCCTCCATAGAAGCTAACCAGAAGCTAGCCAGAAGCTAACCAGAAGCTAGCCAGAAGCTAGTTAGCTTCTTTACTGGCTAATCGTTAGTATATTCAGCTAACCACGGTTTGTGGTCATCAGATATTTTTATTTTTTCTTGGGCCTCTATAACTATATATATATATATATATTATTTTTTTTGCAAATTGGATTGATCCCCTCACGGAACCCCACTAATCCTACCGACGGAAACACACAAGGTGGCTAAAAACAGACCTCTATCCTATGCTAGCTTGCTACTGATGGCCCGGCTAGCTGTCTGAATCTCCGTGACCCCAACCAACCTCACTACTCACTGGACCCTTTTGATCACTCGACTAAGCATGCCTCTCCTTCATGTCAATATGGCTTGTCCATTGCTGTTCTGGTTAGTGTTTATTGGCTTATTTCACTGTAGAGCCTGTAGTCCTGCTCACTATACCTTATCCAACCTATTAGTTCCACCACCAACACATGTGATGACATCTCCTGGTTTCAATGATGTTTCTAGAGACACTATCTCTCTCATCATCACTTAATACCTAAGTTTACCTCCACTGTATTCACATCCCACCATACCTTTGTCTGTACATTATACCTTGAAGCTATTTTATCGCCCCCAGAAACCTCCTTTTACTCTCTGTTCCAGACGTTCAAGATGACCAATTCTCATTGCTTTTAGCCGTACCCTTATCCTACTCTTCTTTTCCTCTTGTGATGTAGAGGTGAATCCAGGCCCTGCAGTGCCTAGCTCCACTCCTATTCCCCAAGCGCTCTCTTTTGATGACTTCTGTAACCGTAATAGCCTTGGTTTCATGCATGTTAACATTAGAAGCCTCCTCCCTAAGTTTGTTTTATTCACTGCTTTAGCACACTCTGCCAACCCGGATGTTCTAGCTGTGTCTGAATCCTGGCTTAGGAAGACCCCCAAAAATACGGAAATGTTCATCCCAAACTACAACATTTTCAGACAAGATAGAACTGCCAAAGGGGGCGGTGTTGCAATCTACTGCAAAGATAGCCTGGAGAGTTCTGTCCAACTATCCAGGTCTGTACCCAAACAATTTGAACTTTTACTTTTAAAAATACACCTCTCTAAAAACAAGTCTCTCACCGTTGCCGCCTGCTATAGACCACCCTCTGCCCCCAGCTGTGCTCTGGACACCATATGTGAACTGATTGCCCCCCATCTATCTTCAGAGCTTGTGCTGCTAGGCGACCTAAACTGGAACATGCTTAACACCCCAGCCATCCTACAATCGAATCTTGATGCCCTCGATCTCACACAATTTATCAATGAACCTACCAGGTACCTCCCCAAAGCCGTAAACATGGGCACCCTCATAGATATCATCCTAACCAACTTGCCCTCTAAATACACCTCTGCTGTCTTCAACCAAGATCTCAGCGATCACTGCCTCATTGCCTGCATCCGTAATGGTTCAGCGGTGAAACGACCTCCACTCATCACTGTCAAACGCTGTGAAACACTTCAGGGAGCAGGCCTTTCTAATCGACCTGGCCGGGGTATCCTGGAAGGATATTGATCTCATCCCATCAGTAGAGGATGCCTGGTTATTTATTTATTTTTATTTAATGACTTCCTTGCCATCTTAAATAAGCATGCCCCATTCAGGAAATTTAAAACCAGGAACAGATATAGCCCTTGGTTCTCCCCAGACCTGACTGCCCTTAACCAACGCAAAAACATCCTATGACGTTCTCCATTAGCATCGAACAGCCCCCGTGATATGCAGCTTTTCAGGGAAGCTAGAAACCATTATACACAGGCAGTTAGAAAAGCCAGGGTGAGCTTTTTCAAGCAGAAATGTGCTTCCTGCAACAATAACTCAAAAAAGTTCTGGGACACTGTAAAGTCCATGGAGAATAAGAACACCTCCTCCCAGCTGCCCACTGCACTGAAGATAAGAAACACTGTCACCACTGATAAATCCACTAAAACTGAGAATTTCAATAAGCATGCTTTCCACCTGGCTACCCCTACCCCGGTACAAATCTGTCATTCTGCCCCTGAACAGGCAATTAACCCACTAGGCCATCATTGAAAATAATAATTTGTTCTTAACTGACTTGCCTAGTAAAATAAAGGTAAAAATAAATGTAAAAAATTCTCCTTCTCCCAAATCCAGTCAGCTGATCTTCTGGAAGAGCTGCAAAATCTGGACCCCTACAAATCAGCCAGGCTCGACAATCTGGACCGTGTCTTTCTAAAAAATTATCTGCCGAAATTGTTGCCAGCCCTATTACTCGCCTGTTCAACCTCTGTTTCATGTCGTCTGAGATTCCCAAAGATTGGAAAGCAGCTGCGGTCATCCCCCTCTTCAAAGGGGGGCACACTCTTGACCCAAACTGCTACAGACCTATATCTATCCTGCCCTGCCTTTCTAAGGTCTTCGAAAGCCAAGTCAACAAACAGATTACCGACCATTTCGAATCTCACCATACCCTCTCTGCTATGCAATCTGGTTTCAGAGCTGGTCATGGGTGCACCTCAGCCACGCTCAAGGTCCTAAACGATATCTTAACCGCCATCGCTAAGAAACATTACTGTGCAGCCGTATTCATTGATCTGGCCAAGGCTTTCGACTCTGTCAATCACCACATTCTCATCTGCAGACTCGACAGCCTTGGTTTCTCAAATGATGGCCTCGCCTGGTTCACCAACTACTTCTCTGATAGAGTTCAGTGTGTCAAATCGGAGGGTCTGCTGTCCGGACCTCTGGCAGTCTCTATGGGGGTGCCACAGGGTTCAATTCTTGGACCGACTCTCTTCTCTGTATACACCAATGATGTCACTCTTGCTGCTGGTGAGTCTCTGATCCACCTCTACGCAGACGACATCTATATACTTCTGGCCCTTCTTTGGACACTGTGTTAACAACCCTCCAGGCAAGCTTCAAATCCATACAACTCTCCTTCCGTGGCCTCCAATTGCTCTTAAATACAAGTAAAACTAAATGCATGCTCTTCAACCGATCGCTGCCTGCACATGCCCGCCTGTCCAACATCACTACTCTGGACTGCTCTGACTTAGAATACGTGGACAACTACAAATACCTAGGTGTCTGGTTAGACTGTAAACTCTCCTTCCAGACCCACATCAAACATCTCAAATCTAAAGTTAAATCTAGAATTGGCTTCCTATTTTGCAGCAAAGCATCCTTCACTCATGCTGCCAAACATACCCTTGTAAAACTGACCATCCCACCAATCCTCGACTTCGGCGATGTCATTTACAAAATAGCCTCCAATACCCCACTCAACAAATTGGATGCAGTCTATCACAGTGCCATCCGTTTTGTCACCAAAGCCCCATATACTACCCACCATTGCGACCTGTATGCTCTCGTTGGCTGGCCTTCGCTTCATACTCGTCGCCAAACCCACTGGCTCCATGTCATCTACAAGACCCTGCTAGGTAAAGTCCCCCCTTATCTCAGCTCGCTGGTCACCATAGCATCACCCACCTGTAGCACGCGCTCCAGCAGGTATATCTCTCTGGTCACCCCCAAAACCAATTCTTTCTTTGGCCGCCTCTCTTTCCAGTTCTCTGCTGCCAATGACTGGAACAATCTACAAAAATCTCTGAAACTGGAAACACTTATCTCCTTCACTAGCTTTAAGCACCAGCTGTCAGAGCAGCTCACAGATTACTGCACCTGTACATAGCCCACCTATAATTTAGCCCAAACAACTACCTCTTTCCCTACTGTATTTATTTTATTTCATTTAAAAAAAATATTTTGCTCCTTTGCACCCCATTATCTTTATTTCTACTTTGCACATTCTTCCACTGCAAATCTACCATTCCAGTGTTTTACTTGCTATATTGTATTTACTTTGCCACCATAGCCTTTTTTTGCCTTTACCTCCCTTATCTCACATCATTTCCTCACATTGTATATAGAGTTGTTTCTTCTGTATTATTGACTGTATGTTTGTTTTACTCCATGTGTAACTCTGTGTCGTTGTATGTGTCGAACTGCTTTGCTTTATCTTGGCCAGGTCGCAATTGTAAATGAGAACTTGTTCTCAACTTGCCTACCTGGTTAAAAAAGGTGACTTTTTTTTTTACAGTATATGACTTGATATTTACTATCATCAGGTCATTCAGCTGCCACCATTTTTATTTGATTTTAGATTGAAAAAAACTAATGGAAACCTGCGAAATGTGGTAAAGAAAATAAATACTAAAATCCCCTTGAACCTCTCACACACTAGAACATGTGGTAGTAGTAATTCATACAAAATTGACTAGAAGGCCAGCATCCAGGTGTCGCTTCTTCACTGTTGACTTTGAGACTGGTGTTTTGCGGGTACTATTTCTCTAAAGTTTTGTGCAGAAATTGAGCATTTCTCTTTTGCCAAGGTAATTCATTCACCTGTAAAAAAAGCTGATTAAACAGCATGATCATTACACAGTTCATCTTGTGCTGGGGACAATAAAAGGCCACTTTAAAATGTGCAGTTTTGTCACACAACACAATGGCACAGATATCTCAAGTTTTGACAGAGCGTGCAATTGGCATGTTGACCGCAGGAATGTCCACAAGAGCTGTTGCCAGAGAATAGAATGTTAATTTATCTACCATAAACCGCCTCCAATGTCGCTTTAGAGAATTTGGCAGTACATCCAACCAGCCTCACAACCGCAGACCACGTGTATGGAGTCGTGTGGGCAACCGGTTTGCTGATGTCAATGTTGTGAACAGAGTAACCCATGGTGGCAGTGGGGTGATGTTATGGGAAGGCATAAGCTATGGACAATGAACACAATTGCATTTTATCGATGGCAATTTGAATGCACAGAGATACCGTGACGAGATCCTGAGGCCCATCGTCCTGCCATTCATCCGCTGCCATCACCTCATGTTTCAGCATGATATAATGCTCTGCCCCATGTGGCAAAGATCTTTACAATTCCTGGAGGCTGAAAATGTCCCAGTTCTTCCATGGCCTGCATACTCACCAGACATGTCACCCATTGAGCATGTTTGGGATGCTCTGAATTGACTTGTACGACAGCGTGTTCCAGTTCCCGCCAATATCCATCAACTTTGCCCAGTCATTGAAGTGGAGTGCGACAACATTACAAACGCCACAATCAACAGCCTGATCAACTCTATGCGAAGGAGATTTCAGGCAGTCTTTGCAAACAGCTCTTACACTAAAAGGACATTATCATTTTCACAATTTCAAGGTATTATTCCAACTTCAGCATGGATATATACAGTGGGGCAAAAAAGTATTTAGTCAGCCACCAATTGTGCAAGTTCTCCCACTTAAAAAGATAAGAGAGGCCTGTAATTTTCATCATAGGTACACTTCAACCATGACAGACAAAATTAGAAAAGAAATCCAGAAAATCACATTGTAGGATTTTTTATGAATTTATTTGCCAATTTATGGTGGAAAGTAAGTATTTGGTCAATAATAAAAGTTAACTCAAGACTTTGTTATATACCCTTTGTTGGCAATGACAGAGGTCAAATGTTTTCTGTAAGTCTTCACAAGGGTTTCACACACTGTTGCTGGTATTTTGGCCCATTCCTCCATGCAGATCTCCTCTAGAGCAGTGATGGCTGTTGCTGGGCAACACGGACTTTCAACTCCCTCCAACTCCCTCCAACTCCCTGTTGCTGGGGTTGAGATCTGGAGACTGGCTAGGCCACTCCAGGACCTTGAAATGCTTCTTACGAAGCCACTCCTTCGTTGCCCGGGCGGTGTGTTTGGGATCATTGTCATGCTGATAGACCCAGCCACATTTCATCTTCAATGCCCTTGCTGATGGAAGGAGGTTTTCACTCAAAATCTCACGATACATGGCCCCATTCATTCTTTCCTTTACACGGATCAGTCATCCTGGTCCCTTTGCAGAAAAACAGCCCCAAAGCATGATGTTTCCACCCCCATGCTTCACAGTAGGTATGGTGTTCTTTGGATGCAACTCAGCATTCTTTGTCCTCCATACACTACGAGTTGAGTTTTTACCAAAAAGTTATATTTTGGTTTCATCTGACCATATGACATTCTCCCAATCTTCTTCTGGATCATCCAAATGCTCTCTAGCAAACTTCAGACGGGCCTGGACATGTACCGGCTTTAGCAGGGGGACACGTCTGGCACTGCAGGATTTGAGTCCCTGGCGGCGTACGGTGTTACTGATGGTAGGCTTTGTTACTTTGGTACCAGCTCTCTGCAGGTCATTCACTAGGTCCCCCCGTGTGGTTCTGTGATTTTTGCTCACCGTTCTTGTGAAGTGTTCTTGTGGAGCCCCAGATCGAGGGAGATTATCAGTGGTCTTGTATGTCTTCCATTTCCTAATAATTGCTCCCACAGTTGATTTCTTCAAACCAAGCTGCTTACCTATTGCAGATTCAGTCTTCCCAGCCTGGTGCAGATATACGATTTTGTTTCTGGTGTCCTTTGACAGCTCTTTGGTCTTGGCCATAGTGGAGTTTGGAGTGTGACTGTTTGAGGTTGTGGACAGGTGTCTTTTATACTGATAACAAGTTCAAACAGGTGCCATTAATACAGGCGGACAGAGTGGAGGACAGATGAGCCTCTAAAAGAAGAAGTTACAGGTCTGTGAGAGCCAGAAATCTTGCTTGTTTGTAGGTGACCAAATACTTATTTTCCACCATAATTTGCAAATAAATTCATTAAAAATCCTACAATGTGATTTTCTGGATTTTGTTTTTTCATTTTGTGTGTCATAGTTGAAGTGTACCTATGATGAAAATTACAGGCCTCTCTCATCTTTTTAAGTCGGAGAACTTGCACAATTGGTGGCTGACTAAATACTTTTTTGCCCCACTGTATATAAAACACAGGACTATTAAATGTTTGACTGCACAGGGACTTTAATAAAGAACTGTAGGCTACGCCTGCCATTTTGGGTCATGCTGGATCAGATGTAGATGTCACAATCGCTGCATTTACACAGGCAGACAAATTCTGATATTCTGAATTGGTCTTTTGACCACTCAACATCAGACCTTTAACATCAGCTATTTTTCAGAGCTGATCTGATTGGTCAAAATACTGTGTGTACTGCCTGTGTAAACGCAGCCATAGCGCTCCAATGAACCCACTTAACCTAAAGTCTGATATTCAAGGAACACCATTAATGTCTGGCTGAAAATGTGTGCTTAGTGCAGGAGAGTTTGGAGCTTTAGACAACTGCCCTTGAAATGCACTTTGTATGCTTTATTTATAATGACATTTATTAATGCTTGTATTCCTCTGAGGAAATAGTTGCTCCCCCCAATATGTATTTACCTCCATATGCATTTACCAACGTGCAAAATATCATGACACAGTTACATTTAGCAAGACCACTGACATAATCTCACATTTATCTAAATAAAATAGATACATTTTTATTCATATAGACAGTACATGTTTACATGTATACATTATGTTTCCCAATAAGCACAGTGAATATGATACACCTGACTTTCCATAGATTGAACAGCAATTGAATTTGTCCTTCTTTTATCACATTTCTTGGGACCAACGTTAACACATTTTTTGTATATATAAGTTATTAACCAAAGTTATGGGCAGGGGTGTTGGTCCAATTTGTTAGATGACATTATATTGCTAAGTATTATGCTTTAAAAAGGACATGAATGTAACTATCAAATGTTTCATTTGTTGGTTGTGTGTTTTAACCTGGTTACCTCTGAGATGTTAGATCTTTAAAACATTACTTGTAAGTGTGTAACCTATGTTTTCCATTATGGGAGACATTCAACAGTCTTATATTTTCAAATGTCCATATCAATAGAGGCATTAGAACACTAATATATAAATGCACTCTCTATTTGCAGGCAGCAGGGTAGCTTAGTGGTTAGAGTGTTGGACTAGTAACCGGAAAGGTTGCAAGTTCAAAGCTGACAAGGTCTGACAAAGTTACATCTGTTGTTCTGCCCCTGAACAGGCAGTTGTTGAACAGGCACTGTTCCTAGGCCATCATTGAAAATAAGAATTTGTTCTTAACTGACTTGCCTAGTTAAATAAAGGTAAATGCATGAATTTGGTGCAATTTGAGATCAACATTGAGAGATGAGATATTTTCCAGTTAACTTGCACCTCCCCACCTGCCATAGCAGACACTGCTAATACTCAATTACAGTTGCTAATGTGGGTACTCTCTACTCTGGAACAATCTCTACTCTGTAACATTTATACCTACAGTGTATTGCCAAAAACCACTCAACAACTTCAAACATAGGCTCTGACCTGTCCAATAAGCCAAACTGATTAAAGAATCCCACAGTACACACACACACAGAGCACAGTAATTATAATCCATAGAGCAGCTTTAAGTGATACTGTGTGCTTACCCCTCTGCCTCTCTCTCCATCACTTTTTCTGTGACATCTGTTGCTGTTTCTCTTGTCTGCCCTCTGTTGCTATCTCTCAATATTCTATTTTGCTGTCTCTTGTCTACACTCTCTTGTCCAGTCCTGGTTATAAAAAATATTCAAGTTAACAATCTCTCGCCCTGTCCTGGTTATAAAAAGTATTATTCTTAGGGATAGGGGGCAGTATTCTGAAGTTTGGATGACTGAGGTGCCCAAAGTAAACTGCCTGTTACTCAGTCCCAGAAGCTAGGATATGCATATAATTGTCTGTGAGTATAACAGAACTGATATGACGGGCGAAAACCCAAGGAGAGTCCACCCGGAACATTTTTTTTAGGTCACCACTCATTGAAATGGCTGTCTGTGGGAAAGTCAAAGGAATTACCTCCCAGATTGCAGTTCCTAGGGCTTCCAGTAGATGTCAACAGTCTTTAGAAAGGGTTTCAGGCTTGTTTTTTTGAAAAATTAGCTAGAATTTGTTGCTTTTCTTGGTGGCTCCCACTTTGGCTGTACTATTGTGGCGCGCGTGGGTGAGGGTGCACACTTCCTCATTTATCTCCGGTAATGGTCTCCGGCTTAAATTTTCACTTTTATTTACATATTTGGGTACCTGAGGATTGGTTAGAAATGTTGTTTGATTTGTTTGGATGAAGTTTATTGGTAACTTTTGGGATTCCTTTGTATGCATTTTGAACAAGGGAAACCGGTAGATTACTGAATCAAACGCGCCAACTAAACTGACTTTTTTGGGATATAAAGAAGGACTTTATTGAACAAAATGACCATTTGTTATGTAGCTGGCACTCTTGGGATTGCAAACAGAGGAAGATCTTCAAAGGTAAGTGATTTATTTTATTGTCACTTTCGTGACACCTCTGCTTGTTTGAAAAATCTTTGTAATGCTTTTGTACGCGGGGCCCTGTCCTCAAATAATCGCATGGTATGCTTTTGCTGTAAAGCCTTTTTGACAAAGCGACTGGATTAACAGGAAGTTAAGCTTTTTTGTATTTTCATGAATGTTTAATATTACGAATATTGTATTTTGAATTTCGCACTCTGCAATTTCACCGGATGTAGTCGAGGTGGGGGCGCTAGCGGCACACCTAGCCCAAAGAGGTAAACTATTTTTTTTTTTTTCTTTTTGAATTTTATCCCTTTTTCTCCCCAATTTCGTGGTATCCAATTGTTGTAGTAGCTACTATCTTGTCTCATCGCTACAACTCCCGTACGGGCTCGGGAGAGACGAAGGTTGAAAGTCATGCGTCCTCCGATACACAACCCAACCAAGCCGCACTGCTTCTTAACACAGTGCGCATCCAACCCAGAATGCGCCGGAGGAAACACCGTGCACCTGGCCACATTGGCATGCGCACACTGCGCCTAGCCCGCCACAGGAATCGCTGGTGCGCAATGAGACAAGGACACCCCTACCGACCAAGCCCTCCCTAACCCGGGCGACGCTAGGCCAATTGTGCGTCGCCCCACGGACCTCCCGGTCACGGCCGGTTACGACAGAGCCTGGGCGCGAACCCAGGGACTCTGATGGCACAGCTGGCGCTGCAGTACAGCGCCCTTAACCACTGCGCCACCCGGGAGGCCCAAACAATTGTTTTAATAGCAATTTCAATTTCAATTTCACTGCACATGCAAATTCTTTGTAAACCATATTTTACTTCTTCAATTTCTGTATGTCATCTGTTATAATTTGTGCAAATAAATACAAATAATTTGAATTTAGAGCAGCTTGAAGTAATACAATCTACTGTGGGCTCAACCCACCTCTGTTCTCTCTACATCTGCCCTCTTCTGTCACTTTCTGTGTCTTGTCTGTTGCTGTCTGCTTCTTCCATTCTCTTCGACAGGGCTATAGTGGAACAGGTTGAGAGCTTCAAGTCCCTTGGCATCTACATCACCAACAAACTAACATGGTCCAAGCACACCAAGACAGTTGTGAAGAGGGCACAACAAAACCTATTCCCCCTCAGGAGAAATATTTGGCATGGGACCTCAGATCCTCAAAAGTTTCTACAGCTGCACCACCAAGAGCATCCTGATGGGTTGCATCACTGCCTGGTATGGAAACTGCTACAGAGGATAGTGCGTACGGCCCAGTACATCACTGGGGCCAAGCTTCCTGCCAACCAGGACCTCTATACCAGGCGGTGTCAGAGGAAGGCCCTGAAAATTGTCAAACACCCCAGCCACCCTAGTCATAGACTGTCCTCTCTGCTACCGCACGGCAAGTGGTACCGGAGCGCCGAGGCTGGGTCCAAGAGGCTTCTAAACAGCTTCTACCCCCAAGCCATTAAGACTCCTGAACAGCTAATCAACCCGGACCTGTTGCATTGGTTATTCCAGTCACTGGGCTGGAGGAGAGGGAAGGAGAGGAGAGGGGGACTGAAAAGAGGAGAAGGGGACTGAGGAGGGGGAAGGAGAGTAGAGGGGGACTGAAAAGAGGAGAAGGGGACTGAGGAGAGGGAAGGAGAGGAGAGGGGGACTGAAAAGAGGAGAAGGGGACTGAGGAGAGGGAAGGAGAGGAGAGGGGGACTGAAAAGAGGAGAAGGGGACTGATGAGAGGGAAGGTGAGTAGAGGGGGACTGAAAAGAGGAGAAGGGGACTGAGGAGAGGGAAGGAGAGGAGAGGGGGACTGAAAAGAGGAGAAGGGGACTGAGAGGAAAGGAGATTAGAGGGGGGCTGAAGAGAGGAGAAGGTGACTGAGGAGAGGGAAGCACAGGGCTTTAGCATAATGACTGCTAAACCACCCAGGATGAATCAGTCACCCCTCCTATCCACCTCCTGCTCTCTCTATCTCTCTTGCAATCTCTCTGTCTCTCTCCCTTTCTTTTGCTTCCCTGCGCACTCTTTCTCTCTCTCCCTCCATCTTGCTCCCTCCCTCCATCTCTGTCTGTCTCCCTTTCTCTTGCTCTCTCTCTCTCTCTCTCTGTCTTGCTCCCCTGCGCTGTCTCTCTCCCTTTCATTCTCTCCCTCTCTCTCCTGTGTATGTCGAAGAAGGGGGCTGTGGTTATCTGTAAAGACCTTTCTGAATGTATTGCTTACAGAAAAGCTATGAACACTATGTACTGCACTCTTAGAAAAAAAGGTGCTACACTACATGTATGTGGACACCTTTTCGTCGAACATCTCACTTCAAAATCATTGATATTTTTTTATTTAACAAGGCAAGCCAGTTAAGAACAAATCCTTATATACAATGACAGCCTACCCCTTTCAAACCCTCCCTTAACCCGGACGGAGCTGGGGCAAATTGTGTGCCGCCCTATGGGGCTCCCGATCACTGCTGGTTGTGATACAGCCTGGGATCAAACCCGGGTCTGTAGTAATGCCTCTAGCACTGTGATGCAGTGCCTAAGACCACTGTGCCACTCGCTCCCCAATTAATATGGAGTTGGTTTCCCCATTTTCTGCTTTAACAGCTCACACTATTCTGGAAAGGCATTCCATTAGGTGTTAGAACATTGCTGCAGGGACTTGCTTCCATTCAGCCACAAGAGCATTACTAAAGTTGGGCACTGATGTTGGGCGATTAGGCTTGGCTCACAGTCGGTGTTCCAATTCATCCCAAAGGTGTTCGATGGGGTCAGGGCTCTGTGCAAGCCAGTCAAGTTCTTCCACATCGATGTTGACAAACCAGTTATGCTGAAACAGGAACGGGCCTTCCCCAAACTGTTGCCACAAAGTTGGAAGCACAGACTCGTCTAGGATGTCATTGCATCATGCTGTAGCATTATGATTTCCCTTCACTGGAACTAAAGGGCATAGCCCAAACCATGAAAACAGCCCCAGACCATTTATTTATCCTCCACCATTCATTACAGTTGGTACTATGCATTCGGGCAGGTAGCGGTCTCCTGGCATCAACCAAACCCAGATTAATTCATAATTCCAGAGAACGCGTTTCCACTACTCCAGAGTCCAATGGCAGCGAGCTTTACACCACACCAGCCTATGCTTGCCATTGCGCGTTGTGATCTTAGGCTTGTGTGCTGCTGCTCGGCCACGGAAAATCAATTCATGAAGCTCCCAACAAACAGTTATTTTGATGACGTTGCTTCCAGAGGCAATTTGGAACTCAGCAGTGAGTGTTGCAACTGAGGACAGACCATTTTTACACGCTACACGCTTCAACACTCAGCAATCCCATTCTGTGAGCTTGTGTGACCTACCACTTTGCTGCTGAAGAGTTGTTGCTTCAACACGTTTCCACTTCACAATAACAGCACTTACAGTTAACTGGGGAAGCTCTAGAAGGGCAGACATTTTATGAACTGACTTTTGGAAAGGCTGCATCCTATGACGGTGCCACGTTGAAAGTCACTGAGCTCTACATTAAGGCCAGTCTATGGAGATTGCATGTCTATGAGCTTGATTTCATACACCTGTCAGCAACGGGTGTGGCTGAAATAGCCAAATCCACAAATTTGAAGATACTGTATAGTGTATCTAGAACCTAAACGGTTCTTCAAAAGGAGGACCCTTTGGAAAACTATTTTTGGTTTGAGGTAGAACTTTTTGGTTGTACAACTGACTAGGTATCCCCCTTTAACTTTCCCTTTGGGTTCCATGTAAAACCCTTTCTACATGGAACTGAAATTCTACACAGGGACACCAAGTCAATCTTAAATGACTGATTCCTTATTATCAGCGTGCTGGAGAGGTTGCAAATAGCTCAATGCACCAAATGCACATGTCGATCAGGAGCTCTACTGGGTTCAGTCCCGTTAGTTCTCTTATATACTGCAGACAACTTATATTTGCATGATTTAGCTTATTCATCACTCATAATTAATTAATCATTCATGTTTCTTCATTCATGTGACTGACCGATTCTGAGTTATACATGTGACAGACTGTTACGTTCCCCAGTTTCTGTGTTGTTGTGGGTTTGTACGTGTGTATTTCAGGAAATGGAATCCTGGATTCCTCAAGCAGCTGATTGGTCGGCCCCATTGATGATTGGAGCTCTGAACCCTCCCTCTCGTCAGGGGAAACAGCTGTCTTCAATTACCAACTCCTTCTCCAGCTGGATAAAAGCCAGTGCTCCTTTGTCAGGAAAGAGAGCTTCTTTGATGTTGGTTGTTAGTCTGTGGAAGTTTTGTTGAAGGTATTTTGTAGCAGCTACTCCTGGGGTATGTGTATGCCAATAGGACTTAGTGTTTTTGATTATTGAAATTGTTCCCTTAAAGTATTAGCAATTATTTTGTTTAATTTGTTCCCGGGGGGAACGCACCTTGGGAGTGTTTAGGCAGGGGCCTGCGTGCATACATAACCCGTAGTATTTACTGTCTATGCACACTAGGTAAGACCTGGGTGGACCACCCCTGTATTTTGGTTAGTGCGCCAGGTGATGCCAAAAGATAGGTAAGTAGTGGGAAGGCAGGTAAGGTAGGAGAGGGGTCTCTTTAATTTTTACTTTCTTTGCTTTGGTTCCGTCCAGCCCCTTTCCCCACCTTACTGTGTTAAGGAAGAATAAATTCCCTATAAACTGTATTTTTCTCTGCCTCTGATGTCCTTCCTCGCACCTACGATCACATACTTTTTCACGCCACGGGGAGTTGAGATGTAGCAGGGTGTTGTGTTCCCTCCAAGAGGCGTACATAACACAAACCAATATCTCACAAGGATTCTTCTCTCTAAGCTGAGAGAAGCTGAGATTTCGTTCTCAAAACAAGGGTCTAGGCGGACCGCCAAATTGCAGATGCTGATAGTGAGGATTTCACTTTTATGAACACAGAAATTGTTTCACTGTCAAAAATAAAATGAAACCATCTAGTGTTCAGTGAAATAACAACACAATGTCACACAGGTAGCCAGGTCTGTTCAACGCTGGTCCGACCAATCTGATTCCATGCTTAAAGACTGCTTCGATCATGTGGATTGGGATATGTTCCGCATTGCGTCCAACAACAACATTGACGAATACGCTGATTGGTGAGCAACTTCATTAGATAGTGCATTGATGATGTCGTTCCCATAGCAACGATTAAAACATTCCCAAACCAGAAACCGTGGATTGATGGCAGCATTCGTGTGGAACTGAAAGCCCGAACAACTGCTTTTAATCAGGGCAAGGTGACCCGAAACATGACCGAATACAAACAGTGTAACTATTCCCTCCCGCAAGGCAATCAAACAAGCTAAGCGTCAGTATAGAGACAAAGTAGAATCTCAATTCAACGGCTCAGACACAAGAGGTATGTGGCAGGGTCTACAGTCAATCACTGATTACAAAAAGAATACCAGCCCCGCCACGGACCAGGATGTTTTGCTCCCAGACAGACTAAATAACTTTTTTTGCCCGCTTTGAGGACAATACAGTGCCACTGACACGGCCTACAACCAAAACCTACGGACTCTCCTTCACTGCAGCCGAAGTGAGGAAAACATTTAAACGTGTTAACCCTCGCAAGGCTGCAGGCCCAGACGGCATCCCCAGCCGCGTCCTCAGAACATGCGCAGACCAGCTGGTTAGTGTGTTTACGGACATATTCAATCAATTCTTATTTATTTATTCTTAATCCCAGTCTGCTGTTCCCACATGCTTCAAGAGGGCCACCATTGTCCCTGTTCCCAAGAAAGCTAAGGTAAGTGAGCTAAACGACTACTGCCCCGTAGCACTCACTTCCGTCATCATGAAGTGCTTTGAGAGACTAGTCAAGGACCATATCACCTCCACCCTACCTGACACCCTAGGCCCACTCCAATTTGCTTACCGCCCAAATAGGTCCACAGACGATGCAATCTCAACCACACTGCACACTGCCCTAACCAATCTGGACAAGAGGAATACCTATGTGAGAATGCTGTTCATCGACTACAGCTCAGCATTTAACACCATAGTACCCTCCAAACTCGTCATCAAGCTCGTCATCAGGTGGTGAGGTTGGGTAATACAAGGGTGCGTTCTGATCCCTCTCCTGTACTCCCTGTTCACCCATGACTACGTGGCCATGCACGCCTCCAACTCAATCATCAAGTTTGCGGACGACACTACAGTACTAGGCTTGATACCAACAACGACGAGACGGCCTACATGGAGGAGGTGAGGGCCCTCGGAGTGTGGTGTCAGGAAAATAACCTCACACTCAACGTCAACAAAACAAAGGAGATGATTGTGGACTTCAGGAAACAGCAGAGGGAGCACCCCCCTATCCACATCGATGGGACAGTAGTGGAGAGGGCAGTAAGTTTTAAGTTCCTCGGCGTACACATCACGGACAAACTGAATTGGTCCACCCACACAGACAGCGTCGTGAAGAAGGCGCAGCAGCGCCTCTTCAACCTCAGGAGGCTGAAGAAATTCGGCTTGTCACCAAAAGCACTCACAAACTTCTACAGATGCACAATCGAGAGCATCCTGTCAGGCTGTATCACCGCCTGGTACGGCAACTGCTCCGCCCACAACCGTAAGGCTCTCCAGAGGGTAGTGAGGTCTGCACAACGCATCACCGGGGGCAAACCACCTGACCTCCAGGACACCTACACCACCCAATGTCACAGGAAGGCCATAAAGATCATCAAGGACAACAACCACCGAGCCACTGCCTGTTCACCCCGCTATCATCCAGAAGACGACGTCAGTACAGGTGCATCAAAGCAGGGACCGAGAGACTGAAAAACAGCTTCTATTTCAAGGCCATAAGACTGTTAAACAGCCACCACTAACATTGAGTGGCTGCTGCCAACACACTGACTCAACTCCAGCCACTTTAATAATGGGAATTGATGGAAATTGATGTAAAATATATTACTAGCCACTTTAAACAATGCTACTTCATATAATGTTTACATATGTTTACACATTACACACTACATTACTCATCTCATATGTATATGTATATACTGTACCCTATATCATCTACTGCATCTTTATGTAATACATGTATCACTAGCCACTTTAAACTATGTCACTTTGTTTACATAACCTACATTACTCATCTCATATGTATGTACTGTACTCGATACCATCTACTGCATCTTGCCTATGCCGTTCTGTACCATCACTCATTCATATATCTTTATGTACATATTCTGTATCCCTTTACACTTGTGTGTATAAGGTAGTAGTTTTGGAATTGTTAGGTTAGATTACTCGTTGGTTATTACTGCATTGTCGGAACTAGAAGCACAAGTATTTCGCTACACTCGCATTAACATCTGCTAACCATGTGTATGTGACAAATACATTTGATTTGATTTATTGGTAGTACTGCTTGACATCTTGGAAAAATCAAAAGAAATCAGCCAAGACCTCAGAAAAAAAAGTCTGGTTCATCCTTGGGAGCAATTTCCAAACTCCTAAAGGTACCACGTTCATCTGTACAAACGATAGTACGCAAGTATAAACACTATGGGACCACGCAGCCGTCACACCGCTCAGGAAGGAGACGCGTTCTGTGATGAATGCACTTTGATGCAAAAAGGGCAAAACAATCCCAGAACAACAGCAAAGGACCTTGTGAAGATGCTGGAGGAAACAGGTACAACATTATCTATATCCACAGTTAAACAAGTCCTATATCGACATAACCTGTAAGGCCACTCAGCAAGGAAAAAGAAACTGCTCCAAAACCACCATAAAAAAGCCAGACTACAGTTTGCAACTGCTCATGAGGACAAAGATTGTACTTTTGGAGAAATGTCCTCTGGTCTGATGAAACAAAAATAGAACTGTTTGGCGATAATGACCATCATTATGTTTGGAGGAAAAAGGGGGAAGCTTGCAAGCCAAAGAACACCAACCGTGAAGCACGGGGGTGGCAGCATCATGTTGTGGGGGGGCTTTGCTGCAGGAGGGGCCAGTGCAATTCACAAAATAGATGGCTTCATGAGGGGGGAAATTATGTGGATATATTGAAGCAACATCTCAAGACATCAGTCAGGAAGCTAAAGCTTGGTCGCAAATGGGTCTTCCAAATGGACAATGACCCCAAGCATACTTCCAAAGTTGTGGCAAAATGGCTTAATGACAACAAAAGTCAAGGTATTGGAGTGGCCATCACAAAGCCCTGACCTCAATCCTATAGAAAATGTGTGGGCAGAACTGAAAAAGCATGTTCGAGCAAGGAGGCCTACAAACCTGACTCAGTTACACCAGCTCTGTCAGGAGGAATGGGCCTAAATTCACCCAGCATATTGTGGGAAGCTTGTGGAAGTCTACCCGTAACGTTTGACCCAAGTTAAACAATTTAAAGGCAATGCTACCAAATACTAATTGAGTGTATGTAAACGTCTGACCCACTGGGAATGTGATGAAAGAAATGAAAGCTGAAATAAATCATTCGCTGTACTATTATTCTGACATTTCACATTCTTAAAATAAAGTGGTGATCCTAACTGACCTAAGACAGGGAATCTTTACTAGGATTAAATGTCAGGAATTGTGAAAAACTGAGTTTAAATGTACTTGGCCAAGGTGTATGTAAACTTTCGACTTCAACCGTACCTTAAACCGTGATAGTATAAGCTAATGATAGGATGCCATTTGGGACAAAACAAAAGTAGTTCCCTACACAGGGAATAGGGTACAATTTCAGACATACATTGTGTGTTTGTTGGTGATTATTTAATTTAATTTCAAATGTGAAATAAGGCAGGTTATCCTTGTCTTATGAAGGCTGTGTCTTTTTATTTTCTGCAATACTGTGGAAAAATAATTACATACAATTTGAAAAAAAACTAGGAAATAAAACAAAAATGTAAATAAAAGCACATTTTTATAATATCTTTGTTTCTGTAAAATAATCAAGTAGAACCGTTATACAGAGGAGTATTACTTAATGTTAAATTATAATTACAATAATACAAGGTATACAGTCCTGTCGGAGAAATGAGAGAATATAAAATTATTGTGAACGTATGATATGAAATGCACTCACGCCAAACCAAATGGCACCCTATTCCCTTTATAGTGCACATCTTTATACCAGTGCCCAAAAGGCTCAAGTCAAAAGTAGTGCACTATACAGGGAATAGGGTGCCGTTTGGGAAACATTCCACATCTCAATCATGGACGTTCTTGGAGCTTAAACACACTCAACAGCAGCATGAAGGATGAGTGGACTCAGTCTGCTAACTCTTCATGTGCTAAGGCCACATAATGGCTCCATGTCTGCATCCCAAATGGCCCCCCATGGGTTCTGGTCAAAGGTAGTGCACTATGTTGGTGATAGAGGCGTGGGCAGCATCCCAAATTGTACCCTGTCTCTCATCTGTCTCTTTCCTACATTTTCCTCACAGTCCAACATCCCATTTCCACACACACACACACACACACACACACACACACACACACACACACACACACACACACACACACACACACACACACACACACACACACACACACACATACACATACACATACACATAACACACACACACAGATCAAAACATTAGGGTCAGAGGTCATACACACACACACACACACACAAATGGCTGCTGCATTTTATGTCTGCTTTGTTCATTGTAGTTTTTGCTGCAGTCTTTTGGCACCCATTAGATTAGAGATTCCAAACACAAGGCTGATACCAAACCATGTGCATAACTATCTATCCCTCCTGGTACATACATGTATCACCACTCCCTACGTACCAAACGTATTCCATACATAGAGCACTAATATTGACCAGAGTCCTATTGGCCCTGGTGTAAAGCATTGCACTACATAGGGAATAGGTTGCCATGGTCTTTCTATGATAATAACCCCCTTTAAATACACACATACATCAAAAAACGAAGTAAAGGATACAGTATGTGTATAAAAGTTTAAACACTGTAGTATAACCTCAATCATCACTTCGTTGGTGGCACAATAATACCATTAATATAATATGCTGATAAAATAAACAGATTTCACACAGGGAAGGCATTTATTTAGAAAGAAAATGCATGAGGAAGTAAAAAGATTGTAACGAGTTTATGAATGAAGCGGAATCTTTGAACAGAGGGCCCCCATCCTCATCCCTTCCGTCCTACCAACCCCGCCCCATCAAACTGATGTTTATTTACAGAAATGTACTCTAATCTACTCCTATGTTTTCAATTGGAAGGAAAGGTGAGAGCTGGAAGAAAGATATATAGAAGAAAGCCAAGAGGACTCTAGTAGAAACAGAGATCTAAGAAGGACATTTCTTTCTCTTCTGATCTGTGGCTGGCAGCAACATTATGTCCCCCAAATGGCACCCTATTCCTTATGTAGAGCAATACTTTTGAGTAGTACCCATAAGTATCTGAGCAAAAGCAGTGCACTATATAGGGAATAGGGCACTGAGATCCTATATGTTATATATGGGTTCTATATGTCATTTTATAGGGTGCCACTTGGGACACACAGAAGTCACAGTATTGAAACATGGCCCCTACAGATGGACCACGCCACCTCCGTCCTCCAGCATGAGTACCGTGTCCTCCTGTATGCATTCCAAATGGCACCCTATCCCCTGTGTAGTTCACTTTTTTTGATGAGGACTCATAGGGCTCTGGTTAAAAGTAGGGCACTATATAGGGAATCAGGTGCCATTTGGCATGGAACTCATGGCCCTCCTCTCTCCTCCATAGTGGGTTCGATTCCCGGGACCAACCATACGTAAAATGTATGCAATGCATAAGTTACTTTGGCTAAAAGTGTCTGCTGAAATGGCATATATTATTATTATCATATTATTAAGTCAAATCAACAATGATTGTCAACGTCTTAAGTGAATAATGAGGGTGGATGACATAATCAGAGTTTACCTACAGCCACAGGTTAGCCTCTGTGTGTAGGCTTACACATCCACCACTATAGAGCACTGTACCAAATACCCAAATGGGGTAAAGCAAAGTAACAACTATTATATTATACGTACAACATCAAAACTGTACCATAGCCAGCATCAAACTGAAGAGTACACTAACCAGTACCATATCGGGCCACGTCCTCGATCTGTATCTCTTGATAAACGTATGCCGTTCCCCCCAAGACCTCGCAAAACTTTAGAGTGAACCATATCCTCCTCTCGATCACCCCAGAGCCCATCACTACCTCCCAAATGGCATCCTATTCCCGATATCTTATGGTGAGGCTCTGGTCAAAAGTAGTGCACTATATAGGGGATGGGGTGCCTTTTGAGACGCTACCCTAGTCTACAACAACAGCCTGCTACATCAAAACTCAACCATGGTTGAACCTGGACAACAGAAGCCTCAGCACATTGAATTTTAAAAGTGAATGTCACTCAAAACTCTGAACCTCCATATAAACATATAAACTCCATATAAAAATACTAAAAAATGTTTCTAAATGCCGTTTTCTTCTTCTTCTATTTAGGTATAAATATGGATATTCTACTGTGCAAGTGAGATAAACCAATACAATCATATTTGAGGATGGGGGACTGAGGGTATTTTGTACGAATTGTAGAGATGTATTTAAATACAAAAGCTCTTTCACCCACTTCCAAAACACACAGCATTGACCTCAGGTGGGTGTAATGTGGGGTAGTCGTAGATCGTAATGAGATGAGATAGAAAATTACAGAGAAGGAGGAAGAAGCATTTGAAGAAGCTTGCTACAGCTCCATCCTTCCCCGATTAGGTTACCTTATATAAGTGGCATACTGTATAAAACACTGTATTTCATTATATAGTCCACACATACAGTGCCTTGCAAAAGTATTCATTCCCCTTGGTGTTTATCCTATTTTGTTGCATTTACAACCTGTCATTTAAATTGATTTTTATTTGGATTTCATGTAATGGACATACACAAAATAGTCCAAATTTGTGAGGTGAAATTTTAAAAATTACTTATTTTTTAAAATGTATTTATTTTTATTAAAAGGGAAAAGTGGTGTGTGCATACTGTATGTATTCACCCCCTTTGCTATGAAGCCCCTAAATAAGATATTGTGCAACCAATTACCTCCAGAAGTCACATAATTAGTTAAATAAAGTCGACCTTTGTGCCATCTAAGTGTCACATGATCTCAGTATACCTGTTCTAAAAGGCCCCAGAGTCTGCAACACCACCGAGCAAGGGGCACCACCAAGCAAGCGGCACCATGAAGACCAAGGAGCTCTACAAACAGGTCAGGGACAAAGTTGTGGAGAAGTACAGATCAGGGTTGGGTTATAAAAAAATATCAGAAACTTTGAACATCCCACAGAGCACCATTAAATCCATTATTAAAAATTGAAAGAACATGGCACCAAAACAAACCTGCCAAGAGAAGCCCCCAACCAAACCTCACAGACCAGGCCAGGAGGGTGTTAAATCAGAGAGGCAACAAAGAGACCAAAGATAAACCTGAAGGATCTGAAAAGTTCCAGAGCGGAGATTGGAGTATCTGTCCATAGGACCACTTTAAGCCGTACACTCCACAGAGCTGGGCTTTACGGAAGAGTGGCCAGAAAAAAGCCATTGCTTGAAGAAAAAAATAAGCAAACATGTTTGGTGTCCACCAAAAGGCATGTGGGAGACTCCCAAAACATAAGGAAGAAGGTACTCTGGTCAGATGAGACTAAAATTGAGCTTTTTGGCCATCAAGGAAAACACTATGTCTGGCGCAAACCCAACACCTCTCATCACTCCAAGAACCCCATGCTGCCACCACCATGCTGTGGGGCTGTTTTTAATTGGCAAGGACTGGGAAACTGGTCAGAATGATGGATGGCGCTAAATACAGGGAAATTCTTGAGGGAAACCTGTTTCAGTCCTTCCAGCAGGACAATGACCATAAGCATACTGCTAAAGCAACACTCGAGTGGTTTAAGGGGAAACATTTAAATGTCTTGGAATGGCCTAGTCGAAGCCCAGACCTCAATCCAATTGAGAATCTGTAGTATGACTTAAAGATTGCTGTACACCACCAGAACCCATACAACTTGAAGGAGCTGGAGCAGTTTCTCCTTGAAGAATCGGTAAAAAGCCCAGTGGCTAGATGTGCCAAGCTTATAGAGACATACCCCAAGAGACTTGCAGCTGTAATTGTTGCAAAAGGTGGTTCTACAAGGTATTGACTTTGGGAGTGAATAGTTATGCACGCTCAAGTTCAGTTTTTTTGTCTTATTTCTTGTTTGTTTCACAATAAAAATCTGTTGCATGTTGTGCTAATCAAATGATACAAACCCACCAAATTCCTTTTTAATACCAGGTTGTAAGACAACAAAATAGGAAAAATGCCAAGGGAGGTGAATACTTTCGCAAGCCACTGTACCCCTCTTCTGGTAATGGAGAGTCGCACTCCACCGTAACATGAAGAGTCGAACACCACAGTACCATGGAGTCGTATCTCACCGTACCATGGAGAGTCGTACCCCACCGTACCATGGAGAGTCATACTCCACCGTACCATGGAGAGTCGTACCCCACCGTACCATGGAGAGTCGTACCCCACCGTACCATGGAGAGTCGTACCCCACCGTACCATGGAGAGTCGTACCCCACCGTACCATGGAGAGTCGTACCCAGCCGTATCATGGAGAGTCATACTCCACCGTACCATGGAGAGTCATACCCCACCGTACCATGGAGAGTCATACCCCACCGTACCATGGAGAGTCGTACCCCACCGTACCATGGAGAGTCGTACCCCACCGTACCATGGAGAGTCATACCCCACCGTATCATGGAGAGTCATACCCCACCGTACCATGGAGAGTCGTACCCCACCGTACCATGGAGAGTCGTACCCCACCGTATCATGGAGAGTCATACTCCACCGTACCATGGAGAGTCATACTCCACCGTACCATGGAGAGTCGTACCCCACCGTACCATGGAGAGTCGTACCCCACCGTACCATGGAGAGTCGTACCCCACCGTACCATGGAGAGTCATACTCCACCGTACCATGGAGAGCCGTACACAGCCGTACCATGGAGAGTCGTACCCCACCGTACCATGGAGAGTCATACTCCACCGTACCATGGAGAGCCGTACACAGCCGTACCATGGAGAGTCGTACCCCACCGTACCATGGAGAGTCATACTCCACCGTACCATGGAGAGTCATACTCCACCGTACCATGGAGAGTCGTACCCAGCCGTACCATGGAGAGTCATACTCCACCGTACCATGGAGAGTCATACCCCACCGTACCATGGAGAGTCGTACCCCACCGTACCATGGAGAGTCGTACCCCACCGTACCATGGAGAGTCATACTCCACCGTACCATGGAGAGCCGTACACAGCCGTACCATGGAGAGGTATCATGGAGAGTCGTACCCCACCGTACCATGGAGAGTCCCAGCCGTACCATGGAGAGTCATACTCCACCGTACCATGGAGAGTCGTACTCCACCGTACCATGGAGAGTCGTACCCCACCGTACCATGGAGAGTCATACTCCACCGTACCATGGAGAGCCGTACACAGCCGTACCATGGAGAGTCATACCCACCGTACCATGGAGAGTCATACTCCACCGTACCATGGAGAGTCATACTCCACCGTACCATGGAGAGCCGTACCCAGCCGTACCATGGAGAGTCATACTCCACCGTACCATGGAGAGTCATACTCCACCGTACCATGGAGAGTCATACTCCACCGTACCATGGAGAGCCGTACACAGCCGTACCATGGAGAGTCGTACCCAGCCGTACCATGGAGAGTCATACTCCACCGTACCATGGAGAGTCATACTCCACCGTACCATGGAGAGTCATACTCCACCGTACCATGGAGAGCCATACTCCAGCCGTACCATGGAGAGTCATACTCCACCGTACCATGGAGAGTCGTCCACCCCACCGTACCATGGAGAGCCGTACCCAGCCGTACCATGGAGAGTCATACTCCACCGTACCATGGAGAGCCGTACCCAGCCGTACCATGGAGAGTCATACTCCACCGTACCATGGAGAGTCGTACCCCACCGTACCATGGAGAGTCATACTCCACCGTACCATGGAGAGTCATACTCCACCGTACCATGGAGAGTCGTACCCCACCGTACCATGGAGAGTCATACTCCACCGTACCATGGAGAGCCGTACCCAGCCGTACCATGGAGAGTCGTACCCCACCGTACCATGGACAGCCGTACCCAGCCGTACCATGGAGAGTCATACTCCACCGTACCATGGAGAGTCGTACCCCACCGCACCATGGACAGCCGTACCCAGCCGTACCATGGAGAGTCATACTCCACCGTACCATGGAGAGCCGTACCCAGCCGTACCATGGAGAGTCGTACCCCACCGTACCATGGACAGCCGTACCCAGCCGTACCATGGAGAGTCATACTCCACCGTACCATGGAGAGTCATACTTCACCGTACCATGGAGAGTCATACTCTACCGCACCATGGACAGCCGTACCCCACCGTACCATGGAGAGCCGTACGTGGAGACACCCCACCGTACCATGGAGAGTCGTACCCCACCGTACCATGGAGAGTCGTACCCCACCGTACCATGGAGAGTCATACTCCACCGTACCATGGGGAGTCGTACCCCACCGCACCATGGACAGCCGTACCCAGCCGTACCATGGAGAGTCATACTCCACCGTACCATGGAGAGTCGTACCCCACCGTACCATGGACAGCCGTACCATGGAGAGCCGTACACAGCCGTACCACGGAGAGTCGTACTCCACCGTACCATGGAGAGTCGTACCCCACCGTACCATGGAGAGTCATACTCTACCGTACCATGGAGAGTCATACTTCACCGTATTATGGAGAGTCATACCCCACCGTACCATGGAGAGTCGTACCCCACCGTACCATGGAGAGTCATACTCCTCCGTACCATGGAGAGTCGTACCCCACCGTACCATGGAGAGTCGTACCCCACCGTACCATGGAGAGTCACCGTACCATGGAGAGTCGTACCCCACCGTACCATGGAGAGTCATACCCCCCTCCGTACCATGGAGAGTCATACTCATCCGTACCATGGAGAGTCATAGTTCACCGTATTATGGAGAGTCATACCCCACAGTACCATGGAGGGTCGTTCTTCACCGTACCATGGAGAGTCGTTCTTCACCGTACCATGGAGAGTCGTTCTCCAACATACCTTATAGGTGTGCAGCACGTGGTCCTTGACCCACCAGTTGTTCTCTTTCTTGTCGGATGTAAAATCACCATATTGGCGTGAAGGCTATTATACCGTGATGCCTTGTGTGTGTCCCGAATGGCACCCTATTCCCTATGTAGTGCACATCTTTTGATCAGAGCCCTATGGCCTTGGTCAAAACTAGTGCACTACATGGGGATTATGTTTAATTTTCCTTCACTTCTTGGGGGCGCCCTTTGGCCATGCCAGTTGAGCAGTTTGTGGTGGCATCGAGAACAAGCAGGTTAAAAAGAGGTCCACTTACGGAGTACAAGCGGTCGCCTTGCCTGAGCACAGCAGTGAGAGCAAGACCATCTTCTTGAACATGTAAGAGAGTGTGTGTGTTAATATCTGTGAGTGTAAAGGAGTGTGTGGAGAGCAGGTCCATAGATGTAGTTGTATACAGTATGTTTATACAAGGACATATTAACGTTAAAATAATATAATCTTCATATCTTTACCCCAATGAGATTATAGTTGAAGTCGGAAGTTTAGATACAGTCCTGTGAAAAAGTATTTACCCACTTCCGAATTTCTTATTTGTTGTCACACTTAAATGTTTCAGATCAAACAGATTTTTATATTACACAAAGAGTAAACATAAAATGTCGTTTTTAAGTGATCATTTTATTTATTATTTTATTTATTAAGGGAAAAAAGCTATCCGAACCTTCATGGCCCTATGTGAAAAAGTAATTGCTCCCTAAACCTAATAACTGGTTGTTTGCGATAACTGACAATGAGTCTTTCACATCGCTGTGGAGGAATTGTGGCCCACTCTTCTTTGCAGAATTGTTTTAAATCAGCCACATTGGAGTGTTTTCGAGCATGAACCGCCTTTTTAAGGTCATGCCACAGCAACTCAATCGGATTCAAGTTTGACTAGGCCACTCCAAAACCATTTGTTTTTTTTAAAGCCATTCAGAGGTGGACTTGCTGGTGTGTCTTGGATCATTGTCCTGCTGCAGAACCCAAGTGCGCTTCAGCTTGAGGTCACGAACGGATGGTCAGACATTCTCCTTCAGGATATTTTGGTAGATAGCAGAATTCATGGTTCCATCAATCACAGCAAGTGGTCCAGGTCCTGAAGCAGCAAAGTAGCCCCAGACCATCACACTACCACCACCATATTTGACTGTTGGTATGATTTTATTTTTCTGAAATGCTCTGTTTCTTTTATGCCAGATGTAACGGGACACACACCTTCCAAAAAGTTCAACTTTTGTCTCCTCAGTATTTTCCCAAAGGTCTTGGGGATTATCAAGATGGCAAAAGTGAGACAAGCCTTTATGTTATTCTTGGTCAGCAGTGGTTTTCGCCTTGGAACTCTGCCATGGATGGCATTTTTGCCCAGTCTCTTTCTTCTGGTTGAGACATGAAAACGGACCTTAACTGAGGCAAGTGAGGCCTGCAGTTCTTTAGATGTTGTTGTGGGTTCTGTTGTGACCTCTTGGATGAGTTGTCGCTGCGCTCTTGGGGTAATTTTGGTAGGCCGGCCATTCCTGGGAATGTTCACCACTGTTCCAAATGTTCTCCATTTGTGGATAATGGCTCTCAACGTGGTTCGCTGGAGTCCCAAAGCTTTAGAAATGGCTTTGTAACCCTTTCCAGACTGATAGATGTCAATTACTTTGTTCCTCATCTGTTCCTGAATTTCTTTGGATCACGGCATGATGTCTTGCTTTTTGAGATCTTTTGTGATTTCCTGAGTCAACAGGTCTGGCAGGAATCAGGCCTGGGTGTGGCTAGTGAAATTGAACTCAGCTTTCCAAAAAATGTGATTAACCACAATAAATTCATGATTTAACAAGGGGGGAAATTACTTTGTCACATAGGGCCATGAAGGTCCGGATAGCTTTTTCCCTTAATAAATCAAATGATCACTTAAAAACTGCATTTTGTGTTTACTTGGGTTATCTTTGTGTAATATAAACATTTGTTTGACGATCTGAAACATTTAAGTGCGACAAATGTGCAAAACAAATAAGAAATCAGGAAGACTTTTTCACAGCACTGTACACTTAGGTTGGAGTCATTACAACTTGTTGTTCAACCGCTCCACAAATGTCTTGTTAACAAACTATAGTTTTGGCAAGTCGGTTATGACATCTACTTTGTGCAGGGCACAAGTATTTTTCCAACATTTGTATACAGACAGATTAATTCACAAGTCCAGTGGGTCAGAAGTGTACATACACTAAGTTGACTGTGCCTTTAAACAGCTTGGAAAATTCCAGAAAATGATGTCATGGCTTTAGAAGTTTCTGATAGGCTGATTGACATAATTTGTGGATGTATTTCAAGGCCTTCTTTCAAACTAAGTGCCTCTTTGCTTGACATCATGGAAAATCTAAAGAAATCAGCCAAGACCTCGGAAAAAACATTGTAGACCTCCAAGAGTCTGGTTCATCCTTGGGAGCAATTTCCAAATGCCTGAAGGTACCACATTCATCTGTACAAACAATAGTACGCAAGTATAAACTCCATGGACAACGAAGCCGTCATACCGCTCAGGTATGTCTCCTAGAGATGAACGTACTTTGGTGCGAAAAGTGCAAACCAATCCCAGAACAACAGCAAAGAACCTTGTGAAGATGCTGGAGGAAACAGGTGCAACAGTATCTATATACACAGTAAAAACTAGTCCTATATCGACATAACCTGAATGGCCGCTCAGCAAGGAAAAAGACACTGTTCCAAAACCTCCATAAAAAAGCCAGACTACGGTTTGCAACTGCACACAAGAAAAAAATTGTACTTTTTGGAGAAATGTAATCTGGTCTGATGAAACAAAAATAGAACATTTTGGCCATAATGACCATCGTTATGTTTGGAGGAAAAAGGGGGAGGCTTGCAAGCCAAAGAACACCATCCCAACCGTGAAGCACGGGGGTGGCAGCATCATGTTGTGGGGGTGCTTTGCTGCAGGAGGGACTGGTGCACTTCACAAATAAATGTCATCATGAGGTAGGAAAATTATGTGGATATATTGAAGCAACATCTCAAGACATCAGTCAGGAAGTAAAAGCTTGGTTGCAAATGGGTCTTCCAAATGGACAATGACCCCAAGCATACTTCCAAAGTTGTGGCAAAATGGCTTAAGGACAACACAGTCAATGTATTGGAGTGGCCATCACAAAGCCCTGACCTAAATCGAAAATTTGTGCGCAAAACTGAAAAACTGTGTGCGAGCAAGGAGGCCTACAAACCTGATTCAGTTACACCATCTCTGTCAGGAGGAATGGGCCAAAATTCACCCACTTATTGTGGGAAGCTTGTGGAAGGCTACCCAAAATGTTTGACCCAAGTTAAACTTCTGATCCACTGGGAATGTGATGAAAGAAATAAAAGCTGAAATAAATCATTATCTCTACTATTCTTCTGACATTTCACGTTCTTAAAATAAAGTGGTGATTCTAGCTGACCTAAAACAGGGAATTTTTACTAGGATTAAATATCAGGAATTGTGAAAAACTGAGTGTGTATATAAACTTCTGACTTCAACTGTATATACAGAGATGGGTTGAGAGGAAAGAGAAAGAGAGTCAAACTGAGAGGAGGTGTGAAGGTGAAGAGATATATCTAGGAGGCTTTCTATCAGCATGTAAATAATCACACTCTGTGAAACACCCTCCTCTCCTCGTTTAAGAAAAGTACTCCCAGCTTCTCTTTCTCTTATCATTTCATGTCTTCCCTCCCTTGATTGTGGCTTTCGCTTTATCAGCTCTCAGAGCTTAAGATTGCACACAATAGAGTGTTTGAGAGAAACTGTGTAAGATTGTTTGTGTATATGGGATAGAGCAAGTGTGTAGAGAGCAGAAATGCATAGACCCCCAAAAATATGGACGAAGCCATCAATGACGTAGTTTCCTATGAGAATGCTCAGTGGCGCATTTGATGAAGACGAAGTGTCATTTCAGCGTGTCGCAATCTTGCTACATGGAAGAGTTTTTGGATACATTGCATGGGCAATTTGAGCTACTCTAGGAAGTGATGTTGCAGGCTAGCTCTGTGCTGCCCCCTCTCATGGAGTTTATCAAGTTCAAGGCTGACCGAGGTACTGCAGGCTGACATTAGCAACGAAATGATCCCATAACTTTGTCTGTGTGTGATTTAAAGTAGCCGGTTCAAGGACATACATCTGGTGAAAAAGAATACATTATTGGTACCAATATTTGTGTATTTAACAAAAATGTATATTCACAAATATTGACCACGAAGATTGACACTTCCCCAGTCACTTTAATTAGGGATCCTGTTATCTGGAAACAATGACTGCAGTATTACGTCGGTCTTCAAATCCTCAATGCGAGGGGGACAGTCGTTCTCCCCGGGTGAGTGTATCTTTCTGCTTCACTCACACAAGTACATTTGTTTTTAGGTGCATACAGTACATTCTGAAAGTATTCAGACCCATTCACTTTTCCACATTTTGTTACGTTACAGCCGTATTCTAACATGGATTACAATGATTTATTTCTCATCAATCTACACATAATACCCCATAATAACATAGCGAAAACAGGTTTCTATACATTTTTGAAAATGTATTACGAATAAAAAACAAAATGACCTCATTTACATAAGTATTCAGACCCTTTGCTATGAGACTCAAAACTGAGCTCAGGTGCATCCTGTTTCCATTGATAATCCTTGAGATGTGTCTAAACTCCACCTGTGGTAAATTCAATTGATTAGACATGATTTTGAAAGTCACACACCTGTCTATATAAGGTCCCACAGTTGACAGTGCATATCCGTACAGACCGAGACATGTTTGTGTTGGGACACAGATCTGGAGAAGGGTACCAAAACATTTCTGCAGCATTGAAGGTCCCCAAGAAGACAGTGGCCTCCATCATTATTAAATGGAAGAAGTTTGGAACCACCAAGACTTTTACTAGAGCTGGCCACCCGGCAAACGGAGCAATCGGGGAGAAGGGCCTTGGTCAGGGAGATGACCAAGAACCCGGGGTCAAGGGGTCACTCTAATAGAGCTCCAGAGTTCCTCTGTGGAGGTGGGAGGACCTTCCAGAAGAAAATGTTTAAAAACCTGTTTTTGCATTATGGGGTATTGTGTGTAAAATATTGAGGGGAAAAACGATTTATTCAATTTTAGAATAAGGCTGTACCATAACAAAATGTGGAAAAAGTCAAGGGTTCTGAATACTTCTAGAATGCACTGTATGCACGTATCTGTGTGTATGAAAACCACTGTGTACTACTCAATACATCAATCACACGTGTGTCTGCATCCTCTGCGTGTGTCTCTGATTGTAGTCCGTACCAGGAGGAGAGGAGTAGGAGAAGCGGGTGGAGGTACCATACTTCCCAAGCAGAGTTTCTGGACCAGGACCTAGTCCTTGGACTGGCCCTGGTCCCACCCCTTGTCCAGTCGGGTACATCTCATTGGCTGGCTCTACTTCCGGGGGCGGGGCAAAGCCCATCCGATAGGTGGGATACTTGGCGGGGTAGCCGTAGTTGTCATAGGTGAGCTGAGTGTTGTTGTCCAATAGGCCGCAGTCACCGGGGAATTCGCTGGTCTGTGAAGTGGGATGGGAGGGATGATTGACGTTGGGCGGGGCTTGGCTCTGCCCAGCCCTAGTGAAGGTGTTGAACTGGGCGTAGCTAGTATGAGACATCCTGGATGGAGGTCGGGGGTCGTAGCACCCTGCCCGTGACCCCGGATTCCCCGGGACCCCTCCTGCCACCACCGCCCCACCGGGGCCCCCTGGTGGTCCACTGGAGTTAGCCCCTGTAGCTCCCCCCAGAAGGTTGGAGTTCCGGAACTCTCCCTGGTACATCATAGAGCGGGACGACGGCCTGGCATCGTCGTGGGTGGTCGCGCGGACATTGTAGTAGCCGTTCGTTGGATCCTAAGAATAGAGATGATGAGGAAATAGTGAGATTTTTTACATGGGTTAAAATGTGAGGTTTGAGCATTATTTGAGGTGTGAGCTAGTCATGTTTGATATGTTGTGTGTTAGTTGTGCATTGTACTGTCCTAAGGATAGAGGTGAGGCGATAGTGAGCTTTTTTCAAGCTTACATGAGTGTTTACATTTGAGATGTGAGCATATTTGAGGTGAGGTAGTAGTCAATGTGATAATTTGTGCGATGGGTTTATGTGTATTGTGTTGTATACAGTCACCCATCTACACACAATATCCCATAATGACAAAGTGAAAACTTGTTTTTAGAAATGTTTATGAAATACAGAAATATCTCATTTTCAATACATGTTAGAATCACATTTGGCGGCAATTACAGCTGTGAGTCTTTCTTGGTAAGTCTCTCAGAGCTTTGCAGACCTGGATTGTACAATATTTGCACATTTTCATAAAAAAAAAAATCAAGCTCTGGCAAGTTCATTGTGGATCATTGATAGACATTTTCTAGTCTTGCCATGGATTTTCAATCCGATTTAAGTCAAAACTGTAACTAGTATATTTGGCCTTGTGTTTTAGGTTATTGTCCTGCTGAAAGGTGAATTTGTCTCCCAGTGTCTGTTGGAAAGCAGACTGAAGCAGGTTTTCCTTTAGGATTTTGCCTGTGCTTAGCTCTATTCCATTTCTTTTTATACTAAAAAACACCCAAGTCCTTGCTGATGATAAGCATACACACATAACATGATCTAGCCAACACCATGCTTGAAAATATGAAGAGTGGTACTCAGTGATATGTTGTGTTGGATTTGCCACAAACATAACATTTTGTATTTAGGACATTAAGTTGGAAAACCTCCCTGGTCTGATTGAATCTGTGTTTGAAATTCACTGCTCCGCTAAGGGACATTACAGATCATTGCATGTGTGGGGAGGTGAGGTAGTCATTAAAAAATCATGTTAAACACTATTATTGTACACAGAGTGAGACCATGCAACTTATTATGTGACTTGTTAGCATTCTTTTCCTATTTAGGCCACAACAAAGGGTTTGAATCATACTTATTGACTCGAGATATTTCAGCTTTTCATTTTTTATTAATTTTGTAAACCTTTCGACAGTGACTATTTTCAATTCAGGCTGTAACAAAATGTAGAAAACCTCAAAGGGTGTGAATACTTTCTGAAGGCACTGAATGTATGAGATTTATTTTTATTTGACCTTTATTTAACCAGGCAAGTCAGTTAAGAACAAATTCTTATTTTCAATGACGGCCCAGGAACAGTGGGTTAACTGCCTGTTCAGGGGCAGAACGACAGATTTGTACCTCGTCAGCTCAGGGGTTTGAACTTGCAACCTTCCGGTTACTAGTCCAACTCTCTAACCACTAGGCTACCCTGCCACCCCAGTTGTTTGTTGTTTTGAGGTAGGTTGTATGAAGTGAGTAGGCAGAGAGAGAGAGTTGCTCACCTTCAGTTCGTACTCCTCGCGGGTATCTAGCTCACTGCGCAGGTCCTGCTTCAGATCCATATGGTCTTTGAATGGCTGAGTGGAGGGAGAGAGGGAGACAGAGGGCAGAAACTAAACCATCAAACGACAAAACACACACAGGGAGAGAGAGAAAGGAGGGAAGGAAGAGGAAAACAGAATATCAGGTTTTTCATATGATCAAAACAATATAAATGTTATTTGATAAATGTTTGTTGACTACAGTTAAACATGTTATAGCCAGGGCTATGCAGCTCATAAGGGGGAACTCAGTCAGTGGTTTGTTCTCAAACAACAATTAAATGCTTCAGCACCTTATAGCTTCTATAACACTTTCTGTCTTAAAGCTGCAATAGGTCACTTTTTGGGCGACCCAACCAAATTCACATGGAAATGTGAGTTATAGATCTGTCATTATCGTTGAAAGCAAGAATAAGAAGCCGTAGATCAGTTCAATGTGTGCTATTTCTATGCTTCCCGTTCTTAAGTTGAGTCTTTGAGTCTTTTACTTTCGGTTTTGTAGTTTCAACCAGCTGAAATATAATGTTTTTGGTTATGGAAAAGATATTTCACAGCGGTTAGATAATAATAAATAATGATTCTTTACACTATACTTGCTTGTTTTGTCACAGGGAATAGAGTGCTATTTGGGACACACCCTCAGCCTGTGAGAAGTCTTCAGGTAAAAGATAACATAAACACTCTATCCACGTCCCCCTTATCCTTAATGGTTTTGTTTTACTATAAAGTCTAAATGCACTTGAAATAAACAGCAAAAGTAAAGAAAGGTTCAGGACTGCACTTTAAATTCCCTTCAACATGGTATAGTTGGCACATTTCTTTTTTTGAGGAGACGCGCTCCTTTGTCAAAACAGTTGCCCTTTAAATAAAGTTTGATTTGTAATTATAGAGGTGGGTGTTGTGGGGTACTCACAGAGTACATGGTCTTGACCATGCGTGTTGCCGTGGAAATGCTCCCTGACTCCTCCTCCAGACTGTGTGTCTCCTTGTTGACCGTCTCCACCTTGATGTCTGGCTTCCCCAGAGTGACCCCACGTCGACCTGGAACCCAAACAAGACAGAGGCTGCTGTCAAACACAAACGCAAACATGTACGCATGCATGCACACACACACACACAAACATATACAACAAAACACACCTATTCAATGACAGACATATGGCCTGTATCAAATGGCACCCTGAACAAAAATAGTACACTATAAAGGGAATCAGGTGATTTTCAGGACACGTCCTATATGAATGACAGACACACAGACATGCACACACAGAGAGATGCTGCATGCAGAGGGCGTGGTAGCTGATTGGTACAATACTCACTGCCTTTTCGTTGGCGGTAGAGGAAGAAGGCCAGAGCCAGCAGAAAGATCAGGAGCAGGATGGAGGATCCTACTGTTCCACCAGCTATAATCCCCACTGGAACTATCTCTGTACACAGAGACGAGACAGACAGAGACACATGGTTATACCACCATATAATGCTAATATATGCCATTTAGCAGACACTTTTATCCAAAGTGACTTACTTTTTAAGGTGTGGATGTGGAGTGGATATTTGATTTAGATATTGATAGATACATACATGAATGAGAGAGGGAGATTAGTGTTGGAAACAGAGAGGAAAGGGGCAAGTGATGGACCCGGGGATCGCCTCTTCAGGGGATGAATCCAGCCAGCTTTAAGGTGTACCTTTCTCCTCCAAGGTGATGATCATAGTCCCCGGTCCGAAGGCGTTCCAGGCGGTGCAGTTGTACGGAGAGTGGAAGTCAGACTGCATGACGTTGTTGATGGTGAGGGTGGAGAGGACAGCCCCTCCCTGGGAGTGAGGTTTACTCTGCTCCACCGTGTACCTCTCCAGCAGAGTCCCCTTCTCCTTCTCCCACACGTTCTCCTTCCACGCCCACACCTGGGAGGAGTCAAACACACATGCACGCACAACAATAACAACTGTGAGTCAATGGAGAATAGAACATCTGTTTATACAGTCATACTGTATATTCAAACACAACATATAAGTACTCATATAACCATACATACACCCCACCCACACACACACACACACACACACACACACACACACACACACACACACACACACACACACACACACACACACACACACACACACACACACACACACACACTTTAACACAAACACACCCAAGGACACACGCATGCATGCAGACACACACACACACACACACACACAATACATTGGGTTCCGTGTCTTTAACACAAACACACCCAAGGACACACACATGCATGCAGACACACACACACCGAAGCAGGTGTACACAAGCAATAAAGAATCTAGCAGATTTTTCTACTGTAAATCTGCTGAAGTAGTTAAACTATTAAATATGGAGCATAAATACATCAAACATGTTTTACTAATGTACCTTTAAACCCCCCAAAATGAGAAAGGCAAAGAGACTGGAGGAGGCAGAAAAAGAAATAAAAGATTTGAACTTATCCCCTCCTCTTCCCTCCCTCCCATTCACCAGCCCCCTGTCTCCTTTCTCACACGTACACAGCACCATATTTCATAGGTCCTCTTTCTAAGTTAAATCTATAATGTCGTATCACACTATATGCTCCAAGCTCCCACTGGCTGTCACAAATGTCTCACTATTCCCTTTATAGTGCACTACTTTCAGACCTCTGGGCAAAAGTAGTGCACTATAAAGGGAATATGGTGCCATTTGGGATGTAACCACTAAAAGGCAGGAGTGGAGACTTTTTTAATAAAGCACAGATTTCTGTCATGTCTCTGCTGGTCTAGTGGATAATCAATACTGAAAGGTACAGAATTTTACTCTCCCCTTCACTCTCACATCATCCCCCTCTCACACCCCGTGTTGTCAGTACAGCTACTATTCATGCATTCACTCGCTCTTTTCACAAAGACTTACAATTAATAAGAAAATATACAATTTACAAAGGATTTATAAGCATTTATAAATGCATATACATGAAAGTTATTATGAAGTGTTACAGATATTTCATAGGATATCTCACAGAGTTCACTTCACTTACAATCTTATCGGGTGGAGGGGTGCTAGCGATATAGCACTTGACCTCTCCTCTCTCCCCTCTCACTGCGTACTGCACTGGTTCGCTGGAGATGATGGGAGGGCCTGGGTGAGACAGACAGATACAGCTATTTAGACTCCACTCATGACAAAACAAGTGATAATGAGGGGAAATATGTGGTAGACAAGGGGAACATAATCCTATATCAGCACTCCTATTCTGAGACACTTTATGAATATGGGCCCAGAAGTAATAACAGCAGAATCGAAAGGGCAGTAATGTTAAAAGTGACACTGTGTGTGTGTGTGTGTGTGTGTGTGTGTGTGTGCGTGTGTGTGTGTGTGTATACACTATACACGGCTGTACTCTAACTGACCGTTGACTATAAGATAGACCTCAGTCTCTTTCACTCCGATCCTGGGGACGATAGCCTTACACACATACTGGCCCGCGTCTGCCTGGCTCACGGACTTCAGGACCAGCTCCTCATTGTTACTAAGGACCTGAAAAGGACACACACAGGCACGCACACAAGTACGGGAGGGAGATTAGAAGGAACCGAGTTGTAAAGGAAGGGAGGGAGGAAGGGAGATATAGGTTAGGAGTTCAACATTAGTTGATTTGGGGGGGTTAGATTTAGGTTTGGGGAGAGTAAGAAGTGCAGGTGGGACAAGGTTCAATGTAGTGCTGCTTTTATGGGTTTAGGGTATTTAAATTGGGCCGGTGGGCAATATTAACCTTAAATGTGATGATTACCAGGACCTAAATATAAAGAGTACCAGCACCCAAAATGAGTTACATCTGGCACCTCTTTCAGTCCAAGTCAAGCACTGGTAGAATGGATATGGAGGTCCCGATATGGGGTTTCAGGGTCCTGGGTAGCAGCAGTGCTGGGGTCAATTCCATTTTATTTCAGTCAGTTGTGTAAGTAAAGTGAAATTCCAATTCCCAATTGTTTCTCATAGACAAGCTTTGTGAAAAATTAGAATTAGAATTATTTACTGAATTGAATTCATTTAAATGGATTTGACCCCAACCCAGGATTTATAGCAGAGGATAGCTTCTCAGTTTTCACCATGTTCGATCCCTTCTTGGTCCAGGTGAGTGTGAGTGGAGGGTTTCCGGCCCACTTGCAATTGAGTTTGGCGTCAAAGTCCATGTCCACTGTAATCGGTGTGAGCGCCCCCTTCAGGATAGGACCATCTGACAGACAGACATACAGATAGATACAGTAGTTAAACAGGAATATAGAATAGAATTTGTTCTTAACTGACTTGCCTATAAATATAAAATATAGGCAGACATATACAGTGCCAGTCAAAAGTTTGGACACAGATACTCATTCAAGGGTTTTTCTTTATTTTTATTATTTTCTACATTGCAGAATAATAGAGAAGACATCAAAACTATGAAATAACAAATATAGAATCATGAAGTAACCAAATAAATGTGTTAAACAAATCCAAATATATTTGAGATTTGAGATTCTTCAAAGTAGCCACCCTTTGCCTTAATGACTGCTTTGCACACTCTTTGCAATCTCTCAACCAGCTACATGAGGTACAGTAGTCACCCGGAATGCATTTCAATTAACAGGTGTGCCTTGTTAAGAGTTTATTTGTGACATTTCTTTCCTTCTTAATGTGTTTGAGCCAATCAGTTGTGTTGTGACAAGGTAGGGGGGTATACAGAAGATAGCCCTATTTGCTAAAAGACTAAGTCCATATTATGGCAAGAACAGCTCCAATAAGCAAAAAGAAACGACAGACCATCATAACTTTAAGAGAAGGTCAGTCAATACGGAACATTTCAATAACTTTTAAAGTTTCATCAAAAAACATCAAGTGCTTTGATGAAACTGGCTCTCATGAGGACCGCCACAGGAAAGGAAGACCCAGAGTTACCTCTGCTGCAGAGGATACGTTCATTAAAGTAGGGATGCACGATATATCGGTGAACATATCGGAAACGGACGACATTAGCTAAAAATGCCAACATCGGTATCGGCCCGATCTCTAGTTTAACGGCGATGTTAAAAATCGATGTCAAAGCTACCGTGCATACCTATATGACCTAATGACGCCACGTAAAATTTTGTCTGCCATTATTTTCATTGTCTGCCACAATGTCTGCTGTGTGGATCAAGCAGTCGAGCAGTCATTTGAAAGAGTAAGACATTTTCAGTGAGACAACTTAATAGCGAAATCCATTAAAGCCAAGATAATGGAATTCATTGCCCTTGACAATCAACCGTTCTCTGTCGTGGGTGATGTTAGTGCACTTGGTAATGTGTACCAGTGCTCAACAATTTTTCAGACGTTGCCCTACCAGAGATAGACAGTAGTAGCGTCACTGCTATTAGCTTCATGATATACATACTATGGAATGCCGTTTGGGTCATTGTGTATCAAAGAAGATACAGTAGCACTGTCAAAGCTGTACAAAAAAAGTATGCAAACAAGCAAATACCAGCCAAGAACGATGAGTTTACAATACCGAGTTGGCAATAAAGCATCATTTGTTCGACCGCAACATCCGGGTTAGCGAGCTTTAGCTAGAAGCAAAAGCATTTCGCTACACCCGTGATAACATCTGCTAATCACGTGTATGTGACCAATAAAATGTATTTTATTTGTGTGGTTCCTACTGAGAAGCATGGAGGAGGTGTAATGGTGTGGGGGTGCTTTGCTGGTGACACTGTCTGCAGCGATACGCCATCCCATCTGGTTTCTGCTTAGTGGGACTGTCATTTGTTTTTCAACAGGACAATGACCCAGCACACCTCCAGGCTATTTGACCAAGAAGGAGAGTGATGGAGTGCTGTATCAGATGACCTGGCTTCCACAATCACCCGATCTCAACCCAATTGAGATTTGTATATCTATTGAACCTTTATTTATCTACACAAGTCAGTTAAGAACAAATTCTTATTTACAATGACGGCCTACCCCTGGCCAAACCCGGACAACGCTGGGCTAATTGTGCGCCAACCTATGGGACTCCCAATCACAGCCAGATGTTATGCAGCCTAGATTCGAACCAGGTACTGCCACTCGGCAGCATGGTTTGGGACGAGTTGTTCCACGGGGTCTGAGATAAAATGTTGCTGTTTTTAAGCTAATTTACTGCAATTCTACAAATGGGGGTCACGTGCCCTGCATGCCCTGGGATAGATGGACGGACAGACAGACAGATACAGTAGAAAAGAAAGCAAATAAACAGACAACAGACTAATGTGCGGTCTCAGTCTTCTATATGTTTATCTGCTGTCTTAAGTGTATGGAGGTTTGGAACTGTAAATGACAAGTCTAGGTGATGTGTTTGTTGGTCTTGATATGCAAATGTATGAGCTGTGGAAATGATTTCCTCTTCAGAGGACAATAACATCTAATAGTCTGACTCACAGTGTACATCGACCACGATGCTGAGGTTGGTGTGTCCCACAGCGTTGAACACAGAGCAGGAGACCGGCTCGGTGTGAAAGGAGTGGTCTACTGGGGTCACAAACACACTCTCCCTCGCCCCCTCCAGGAGAACACCACCCTTCGCCCACCTGAGAGAGACACAGGTGTCACATAGCAACACTGATCTTCACTACAGTACATGTTCACATAGCACAAACAGATACACTTTCACAGGTTGTATTCACAAGACATCAAATGGAAGAAAACAGACTGAAACGGGGAGGGACTACCTGAACTTGTCCAATATGAAATGCTTGTTTTTGGTTTTCTGTTGCAAAATGTTTTACTACGTTTTGCCGATAGGGGAGAGTAGGGTAAATTAAGCCAAATGGTTAGTTGAGCCACCCATTGTTTCTAGGAAACCATACACAGCATGTATAATTTAACCAAATATTTAGGAAGAGGTCATCATTTCATGGACGTCCTAAAAACAGATTTTCACAAAGTCAAATTAATGTGTTCTAGGTTTCATGAGGCTACCATCTAAACAAACGTAGATAGTTTTAATATTGTTTTGTACATCAGTTGGGGTCCCCATAAGCTAAAGTATGAGGTCCTAAACCTAGCATTAAAATGTATCCTTGTAGCTGTGTTGGATAATATAGTCAAAATGTTTGCATTTGGGTAAGTTGAGCCAATGTTCATGGAGTAAGTTGAGCCAATGGGAACCATACCCCATACAAATGAGGATGGCATTTTGTCAGTTTTATGCATAATATGCGTAACATGTATAGTATTTTTGCAATGATTAATGCATATGATAGTGCATTTGTATTGTAACAGAGCAGAAATCACCGTTCCCTGTGTATGCCAAACATAAAACAAGCAGGGGTCTAGCCCCCCTTGACATTCTTGAGAGAGCAGCCAAGGAAGTGAGAGAAGGGAAGAAGTCCATTTGAGCAGCAACAATGGATGAAATACATTGACTGAATGACACTGAAGAAAACAAACATGAACCCGTGTGAAAGATGACACGGAGTCTGAGCTTGCTAAACATATCAAGAATCTTGTTTTATGGACTTAGTGGCCTCAACTAAAGAGAATTTGCCTACAAATTGGCACATTGAAACAACCTCCCTGTCCCAAACAACTGGTCGCAAAATGGAAGAGTAAGTGATATTGAACAAAGAGATCTACATCTGAATGTAGGCATATATATTATTTACAATATACATTACAATAGGATAGGAATAAAAACAAAAGATAACTATTGTCAAATAGATTGTGTCTGTAAAATGCATATAGTATGTGTTGTTTGTCATTAGTTTACTCCAATTAGGGGAGGGGTGGTAGGGTTAGAGGGTAATAATAAAGCAACACATATTTTTAAAAGATGTCTATACATACAGTAGCAGTCAAGTTTGGACACACCTACTCATTCAATGGTTTTTCTTTCTTTATTTTCTACAATGTAGAATATTAGTGAAGACATCAAAACTATGAAATAACACATACGGAATCATGTAGTCACCAGAAAGTGTTAAACAAATCAAAATACATTTGATATTTTAGTGTCTTCAAAGTAGCCACCATTTGCCTTGATGACAGCTTGGGGGATTGGAAATGATGCAGACAATTACATAGATGGAAGCTACAATCTATCTGCAATATTAAAGCTGATCTACAACCCCATTCCATGTCACAGGACAACATCACCCACTTACTCCGGCTCAACTTGCTCAACTTACCCCATACCGAATGGCGGAACTAGAGTTCTATACATGGGGTTGCCAAGGCTACTTCAGGGGGTCATTAGACCATGACAGAAACGTTGTGTGTAACCCTAACGTGGCATCTAAGGAGCATGAGTGAATCCTATGATTGCTGATTAGAGGTAGAAGTGATAATTCACTTAACCAGGAGTTCTTCAATGTGACAGTGTGGTCCAAAAAGGTTACTTCACTAGAATTCAGTGTGATAGTGTGGTCCAAAAGGGTTACTTCACTAGAATTCAATGTGACAGTGTGGTCCATAAGGGTTACTTCACTAGAATTCAATGTGACAGTGTGGTCCAAAATGGTTACTACACTAGAATTCAATGTGACAGTGTGGTCCAAAAGGGTTACTTCACTAGAATTCAATGTGACAGTGTGGTCCAAAAGGGTTACTTCACAAGAATTCAATGTGACAGTGTGGTCCAAAAGGGTTACTTCACTAGAATTCAATGTGACACTGTGGTCCAAAAGGGTTACTTCACTAGAATTCAATGTGACAGTGTGGTCCAAAAGGGTTACTACACTAGAATTCAATGTGACAGTGTGGTCCAAAAGGGTTACTACACTAGAATTCAATGTGACACTGTGGTCCAAAAGGGTTACTTCACTAGAATTCAATGTGACAGTGTGGTCCAAAAGGGTTACTTCACTAGAATTCAATGTGACAGTGTGGTCCATAAGGGTTACTTCACTAGAATTCAATGTGACAGTGTGGTCCATAAGGGTTACTACACTAGAATTCAATGTGACACTGTAGTCCAAAAGGGTTACTTCACTAGAATTCAATGTGACAGTGTGGTCCAAAAGGGTTACTACACTAGAATTCAGTGTGGTCCAAAAGGGACAGACTAGTGAGGTCCAAAAGGGTTACTTCACTAGAATTCAATGTGACACTGTGGTCCAAAAGGGTTACTTCACTAGAATTCAATGTGACAGTGTGGTCCAAAAGGGTTACTTCACTAGAATTCAATGTGACAGTGTGGTCCATAAGGGTTACTTCACTAGAATTCAATGTGACAGTGTGGTCCATAAGGGTTACTTCACTAGAATTCAATGTGACAGTGTGGTCCAAAAGGGTTACTTCACTAGAATTCAATGTGACAGTGTGGTCCAAAAGGGTTACTTCACTAGAATTCAATGTGACAGTGTGGTCCATAAGGGTTACTTCACTAGAATTCAATGTGACAGTGTGGTCCATAAGGGTTACTACACTAGAATTCAATGTGACAGTGTGGTCCAAAAGGGTTACTTCACTAGAATTCAATGTGACAGTGAGGTCCATAAGGGTTACTTCACTAGAATTCAATGTGACAGTGTGGTCCATAAGGGTTACTACACTAGAATTCAATGTGACAGTGTGGTCCAAAAGGGTTACTACACTAGAATTCAATGTGACAGTGTGGTCCAAAAGGGTTACTTCACTAGAATTCAATGTGACAGTGTGGTCCAAAAGGGTTACTACACTAGAATTCAATGTGACAGTGGGGTCCAAAAGGGTTACTACACTAGAATTCAATGTGACAGTGGGGTCCAAAAGGGTTACTACACGAGAACTCAATGTGACAGTGTGGTCTAAAAGGGTTACTTCACTAGAATGCTTTAACATACTATGAATAGTCAATGTCTCTACCTCGGAACTGCAGCTCAATATCACACGCACACACACACACACACACACACACACACACACACACACACACACACACACACACACACACACACACACACACACACACACACACACACACACACACACACACACACACACACACACACACACACACACACACACACTGAAGAGACTTTGGTCACTTTGTTTTCATGAATATAATCTGAATCTATAAGTGTTGAACATCCAAAATATTTTCAGAAAACAAAGCTCAAGCACCAAGGAGATAAGATAACATTTGTGTGTTACATAAATTGCATAGTTTATTTACAACAAAAAAACACACTGCAATTTGACATACCAGGTATCAAGCAGAAATGGAATTGAAAAATAAAAATAATTTTGGTGCCCATCAAAATTACAAACGTATCATATTTATGCTCATATATATTATGTTAACTAATAGCAAAGAACGTTTTGGAATTGGCCTAATCAAGACCAAATTAAATCTGTGTGACGTGATACCCTTTGGATGTATCATTTTAGAATGTCAGTGTAGCTAGCTAGTAGCTAGTACACAGTGCAGGTTTTAATCATGACCAGAGGGACCACCGAAGTAGATTTAAAACAGCATAATTATGTGGTTCTGGTGAGAACTGGCAAAGTGTTTCACAAACTCATCCATGTTGAGGGAGCGTGCCCTACTTCACTCAACACTGAATTCAGAGGTGGCTTAACCTGTCATCAACCATCGTTGTCCTAAAGTGGCTTTTAATCCATTTCAAAGCTGAGAAGCTTCTCTCACAAGAAGCACTGCTGACTGGTGTAACAACAGAAATCTTACAAAGTGGAAATAGCTCATGGAAGACCTCTTTATAAGGTTCTAGAAACACAACAAAGTCAAGGAGAGTAGTCGGTCTGTCCCTTCCCATTTTCTCCTATCAAGAAGCCGCTTGGTTTGATTGAACCTCATGTTTGGGGTCCTCTGAAATCTGACTCAAAGGTCTGAGCAAAGGCAAACAGAGGCACCTCATTCAAGAATGTTGTCCTCTTTGGGTTGAGAGACTGGACCCCTTGCATTATCTTGCAATTCTTCTTTGGAAACGCCTCTGCAGCTCAGCTGTGAGACTGTCAAGCACCTGATAAAAGATAGCTCTATGGAAGCTCTCACCATCACTTTAGTCACAATTTTCTGTAATTACAGTGCTCATCATCAATAAGTTGTGAAATCTTAAGCTTGTTTTAGGCTCTTTTACACACTGTTTGTACATTTATTTTGCAGTGTTCTGCAATATCTTATATATATATATATATATATATCTTCAACCTCTTTCCATTGTAACCCTCACTTCTGTAGTCCTGTAATGTGTCTGTAAGGGCACGCACTAGATCCACAGACCTTGCTAGGTCAAGAGAGCTTGATTGGAGCATGTCAGAAAGACATTTGGCATCACCAAGCACTTTACAAAAGGTAACTTAAAGTCCTATGAAATATAAATCTATCTGAGAAAGAATGCCCCTTGCCTCAACTGATCTATCACCACTATTTTCAAGTGTGATATCCTGTAGCACTCAGAACTGCTGGAAGCCTGTCCCTCAGATTACGTCATGCCATGTATCTGCATGCCCACCTTACATCCGTAAGTCTCCGTAGTTCCCTGGGCTGCTGCTGTGGATACAGATCTTTCTGAACTGCAAGCCACTTGAGATGAACGTTTGAGCCAGATACAAAGTTAGAAAGCTTCCACAGGAGACCAATAAAGTGAACTGCCTGTTTGTTAATAATGGAGCCAAAGGTCTAACATTAACTTACACGGTGACTCAACTTTCGTAAAAGTTATTCAGGAAACCTAAACCCGATGCTAAACCTTAAAACTCACTTGATGATGCTTTCGCCAATCATGAAAAGAGCTTGTGGAGCTGTGGAAATATTCTCTCTTCTTCTTCTGTATGTTCTTCTTATTCTTCTGTATCTCACAACTAAAGTTAATATTCTCTCTTCCTCATCCTCGATTTAAAAAATGCACCACGGAACGTCATAAATCTTCTTTCAACAAGGGATGAAATGAGATGTCAATCAGCATCATACTGCCAGTAGCGAATACAATTTTGGGGTGGCCAATCAGATGTCAGAGGTGTCAAGTGTCAACCCGGACACCACTCTGGCTCCACCCCTGCCCATACACAGGGTAAGATGTGCCAAGACACCACTTTTTTTGGACATCTACAGTATGTTTTCAAAAGGGAGCAGGCTAGATGGCGGACTGAACAGCTGTCACGTTCTGACCATAGTTCTTGTGTGTTTTCCTTGTTTTAGTGTTGGTCAGGACATGAGCTGGGTGGGCATTCTATGTTGTGTGTCTGGTTTGTCTATTTTTATGTTTGGCCTGATATGGTTCTCAATCAGAGGCAGGTGTTAGTCATTGTCTCTGATTGGGAACCATATTTAGGTAGCCTGTTTTGTGTTGGGTTTTGTGGGTGGTTGTTTCCTGTCTTTGTGTTTTCTGCACCAGTTAGGACTGTTTCGGTTTTCACGTTTATTGTTTTGTAGTTAGTTCATGTTAAGTGTCTCTTATTTAAGAACCATGAACTATAACCACGCTGCGTTTTGGTCCTCCTCTCCTTCCCAGGAAGAAAGCCGTTACAGAACCACCCACCACAACAGGACCAAGCGGCGTGGTGAAAAGCAGCAACAGCAAGAGAGGCAGAACTATTTGGAAAAATGGACTTGGGAGGAGATCCTGGAGACGGGAAAGGACCCTGGCCACAGCCAGGAGAATATCGCCGCCCCAAAGAAGAGTAGAGGCGCTGGTATGAGGAGGCAGCACGGCGGCGCGGATGGCAGCCTGAGAGTCAGCCTCAAAAATTTATTGGGGGGGCACACAGGAAGTGTGGGGAAGCCAGGTAGGAGACCTGCTCCAACTGTGCTTACCGGAGGGCGAGTGAGACCGGGCAGGTACTGTGTTATGCTGTGGAGCGCATGGTGTCCCCAGTGTGGGTGCATAGCCCGGTGCGGTACATACCAGCTCCTTGGATCGGCCGGGCTAGAGTGGGCATCGTGCCAGGTGCCATGATGCCGGCTCTACGGATCTGGTCTCCAGTGTGTCTCCTTGGGCCGGTATACATGGCACCAGCCTTGCGCATGGTGTCCCCGGTTCACCTGCACAGCCCAGTGCAGGCTATTCCACCTCGCCGCACTGGCAGGGCGACCGGGAGCATTCAACCAGGTAAGGTTGGGCAGGCTCGGTGCTCAAGAGCTCCAGTGCGCCTGCACGGTCCGGTCTATCCAGTACCACCTCCGAGCATCAGCCTTCCGGTGGCAGATCCCCGCACTCGCCCTGAGGTGCGTGTCCTCGGCCCAAGTACCACCAGTGCCGGCATCACGCACCAGGCCTACAGTGCGCCTCGTCTGTACAGCGCTGCCAGAGCCTTGCTCCTCTCCAGCTCAGCCGGAGTCTCCCGCCTGTCCGGCGCTGCCTGAGCTGCCCGTCTGCCCGGCGACACCTGAGCTGCCCGTCTGCCCAGCGCCGCCTGAGCTGCCCGTCTGTCCAGAGCTGCTAGAGTCTCCCGTCTGTCATGAGCCGCCAGAGCCGCCAGTGTGCAGGGAGCCACCAGAGCCGCCAGTGTGCAGGGAGCCACCAGAGCTGCCAGTCTGCAAGGAGCCGCCAGAGCCGCCGGTCAACCAGGATCATCCAGAGCCGCCAGAGCCGCCAACAGCAGTGTAGATCACCTCAAGATAAAAACTTAATATTCAATTGCGGTAAGTTAGACTAAATAATAGCACTTCACAAACTGGTCGGTTATAACCTTCAATCTGGATAACAATACAAAACAAATCATGAGACTAGAGAAATATATCAACACATATTACGAAAACAAGTAACATCCAAACACGACGGAGAGTAAAACAGGGGAACTAATGCCGAAACAAAAACAGGACTTTTCTACAGACAATTTTTAAAAATTCACCATCGAGAATGGTAAAGGTCGAAACCGATCTGTTAAAATCAATAAATGACAAACTGGGCATACTTGAATTAGTCAGTAAGGATATAAAGGAGTTGAAGGCGAGCCTCAAGATGAGTGACGAAAAACTGCGACATTGGAGAAAGATTCAAACAAGCTAAAAGGGACCGTCAATAAATTGAAACCGATGTTAATGAACATGAAAAGGAGAACACCGTTCTGAGAGAAGCCTTACTTGACATACAGACTAGATCCATGAGAGAAAATCTGGTACTTACTGGTATCCAAGCGAAAGAAGTTCCTGAATCTGTAGTTAGGGAGTTCCTCCTTACAGCGCTTCAGATCCCACGCGAAGCTGTCAACGAAATCCAACTCGAACGTGTAGACCATTTCAGACAGAAAAGCGACTGATCTTTAAATAAAACCTCGGTAAAAGACTTGCTGACACGAAAATAGGCATGAAGGTTCAGTTCCCGAAGGAAAAGTGTAGCTCTCGTTGTCGATTAACCTTTTATTGATAACCAAATGCTCAGAGACACAAAGACTACTCCATGGCTATTCTAAATATTACAACGTTCCCATAGATTTGAATAATGGAACACACACTACTAGATATGTTAGAGATCGTAAAAAAATATACATATATATAGAAAAGCAATCAAATACAACAATTGTTAAAGAAATACACTATAACTACAATATACCATTTTAGATAGGGAATGTTAGAAAATAATTAGTTTTAGAGTTTCCATTTACAGTATTTCATCATTTGATAAGACAGTATTAGAAGAAAGGGTAATTGGTGAAATAATACATCATCAAATATAAATAACGAACACAAAAATAATTAACATGGTAGAGATAAAACACAGAGGTACATAGAAGGCACAGTACGTGAGTATGTGTTGTGATCGAAGGTGGGGTGTGTGTTTTTGTGTTTGAAAAAGTTAAGTGACTGAAAAACTATGCAGGTTTCAAATCCCAGAGCCCATGTGTGTTTGTGAGCAGGGGTTAAAAGAGAGAGCATTCAATTGTGTGCAGATATGGGATATACATTTTAAAATAAATTATTAATATGTATTTATTTACTGCCCTATCATGATGGAATGGTCCCCAACCCTATACCCTAGACACCCACCTGAGAGACCCATACATGAAGGAGAAGTCCTTATCTGTTTTATGGGCCTACTGTAAGTAGCCGATACACAGCCAATTCAGAAAGATGAATGTGGTGAAAGACCTGCTAAAGCAACACCGTCCCCTCAAGATTCTGAGCCTGTCTGGCAGGGTTGGTCCTGCAAAGCAACACCGCCCCCTCGAGATTCTGAGCCTACCTGGCAGGGTTGGTCCTACAAAGCAACACCGCCCCCTAAAGATTCTGAGCCTGTCTGGCAGGGTTGGTCCTGCAAAGCAACACCGCCCCCTCAAGATTCTGAGCCTACCTGGCGGGGTTGGTCCTACAAAGCAACACCGCCCCCTCAAGATTCTGAGCCTGTCTGGCGGGGTTGGTCCTACAAAGCAACACCGCCCCCTAAAGATTCTGAGCCTACCTGGCGGGGTTGGTCCTACAAAGCAACACCACCCCCTCGAGATTCTGAGCCTGTCTGGCAGGGTTGGTCCTACAAAGCAACACCGCCCCCTCAAGATTCTGAGCCTGTCTGGCAGGGTTGGTCCTACAAAGCAACACCGCCCCCTCAAAATTCTGAGCCTGTCTGGCAGGGTTGGTCCTACAAAGCAACACCACCCCCTCGAGGTTCTGAGCCTGTCTGGCAGGGTTGGTCCTACAAAGCAACACCGCCCCCTCGAGATTCTGAGCCTGTCTGGCAGGGTTGGTCCTACAAAGCAACACCGCCCCCTCAAGATTCTGAGCCTACCTGGCAGGGTTGGTCCTACAAAGCCAAAGCCCCCTCAAGATTCTGAGCCTGTCTGGCGGGGTTGGTCCTACAAAGCTAAAGCCCCCTCAAGATTCTGAGCCTGTCTGGCAGGGTTGGTCTTACAAAGCAACACCACCCCCTCGAGATTCTGAGCCTGTCTGGCAGGGTTGGTCCTACAAAGCAACACCGCCCCCTCAAGATTCTGAGCCTATCTGGCAGGGTTGGTCCTACAAAGCCAAAGCCCCTCAAGATTCTGAGCCTGTCTGGCAGGGTTGGTCCTACAAAGCAACACCGCCCCCTCAAGATTCTGAGCCTACCTGGCAGGGTTGGTCCTACAAAGCAACACCGCCCCCTCAAGATTCTGAGCCTGTCTGGCAGGGTTGGTCTACAAAGCAACACCGCCCCCTCAAGATTCTGAGCCTGTCTGGCAGGGTTGGTCCTACAAAGCCAAAGCCCCCTCAAGATTCTGAGCCTGTCTGGCAGGGTTGGTCCTACATTGCCAAAGCCCTCTGAAGATTCTGAGCCTGTCTGGCAGGGTTGGTCCTACAAAGCCAAAGCCCTCTCAAGATTCTGAGCCTACCTGGCAGGGTTGGTCCTACATTGCCAAAGCCCCCTCAAGATTCTGAGCCTGTCTGGCAGGGTTGGTCCTACAAAGCCCTCTCAAGATTCTGAGCCTACCTGGCAGGGTTGGTCCTACAAAGCCAAAGCTGAGTATATGGTTGTTTGTGGGGAAAGGGGTTGAGTGTTTATGAGTGTATGTATGTGTGAGTGCTATGATGTATGTGTGTGTGTGTGTGTGTGTGTGTGTGTGTGTGTGTGTGTGTGTGTGTGTGTGTGTGTGTGTGTGTGTATCCCACAACTGTTGCGTATGTTAGGGACAATACAGGATGAATCACAATAATTGTTTCCTCAAAATTTATTTTTTGTAATGGCAAGATTCTGAGCCTGTCTGGCAGGGTTGGTCCTACAAAGCCAAAGCCCCCTCAAGATTCTGAGCCTACCTGGCAGGGTTGGTCCTACAAAACCAAAGCTTTGTAGGACCAATGCTCTCCCCCCTCATGGGAGAGCATAATATTCAAGTAAATTCTCAAAGCTGCGAATGAGAACCTTGACAACCTTGTATCTATCCGGTGGGGATTCCAGTGGGGTACACCCACCCAGGCAGTGGCAGTACTGGCAACACTAGCTGCAGTAACTCATGGGGAGGTGTTTCACACTTGGACATTTAGAGAGCATATTAGCGTGACCCTGGTGGCACAAAATCATCAAAGGTCTGACTGCACAGAGATGCTTGTGTGAGTGTTTCAGGGGAAGGGCGTATATCTGATCTCCATCACCTAAGACGTGACAATCGTTAATTGTCAAAGCCTTTCTTAGGTTGGGCTCTGGGATGGTGCAACTGTTGAGAATCTGAGTATATGGTTGTTTGTGGGGGAAAGGGGTTGAGTGTTTATGAGTGTATGTATGTGTGTGAGTGCTTATGAGTGTATGTGTGTGTGTGTGTGTGTGTGTGTGTGTGTGTGTGTGTGTGTGTGTGTGTGTGTGTGTGTGTGTGTGTGTGTGTGTGTGTGTGTGTGTGTGTATCCCACAACTGTTGCGAGGGAGTGAAAGATGTTAGGGACAATACAGGATGAATCACAATAATTGTTTCCTAAAATAATAATTGCTTGCCAAAATTTTATTTTTGTAATGGCAATACTAGTAAGAAGTAACAATCCTTTGAATAAACTGCCTACATTACTACAAATATTAATGGCTAATTATGGAAATTTAGATAAGCAGGATTTTTTAAGTATATATTTTTGAATATGTATATTAAAATACAAATCAAGGTGAGGGCGTTAGAAATGCTTTCGGCGGTTGATCTGCTTCTGTTCTGTGGGTGGCACTGTGTGCTCTTTTTGAAGGTCTCCTGGTCTCTCGGGAGCCATGGGATCCAGGGGGTTGGGGTTGATCTGCTTCTGTTCTGTGGGTGGCACTGTGTGCTCTTTTTGAAGGTCTCCTGGTCTCTCGGGAGCCATGGGATCCAGGGGTTGGGGTTGATCTGCTTCTGTTCTGTGGGTGGCACTGTGTGCTCTTTTTGAAGGTCTCCTGGTCTCTCGGGAGCCATGGGATCCAGGGGGTTGGGGTTGATCTGCTTCTGTTCTGTGGGTGGCACTGTGTGCTCTTTTTGAAGGTCTCCTGGTCTCTCGGGAGCCATGGTTGATCTGAAAAAACCTCCTGGGGTTGGGGTCTCCTTCTCTCCGCTATCTCTCTCAGAATGATCTGCTTCTGTTCTGTGGGTGGCACTGTGTGCTCTTTTTGAAGGTCTCCTGGTCTCTCGGGAGCCATGGGATCCAGGGGGTTGGGGTTGATCTGCCGGTCATTGGGGTGACAACCCAACTCGGGATGAGGAGGGGTTTTAGAGGGTAGAACAGTGGGGACCAATTTGAGGTGGCAATGCAAATATCATGGTACAGCCATATAGACACTCAATCGTCATGTTACTTTATAGTGGTACGTTTACAAACATATATTATGATAAATAGAAATGAAACTTGTCGCATGATTGTAATTGGTGAAATAAGTATATCTAGTTATAATTGTAATGGCTTAGCAGATAATAAGAAAAGACTATCAGTATTTACCTGGCTAAAAGAGAAGGAATATAATATCTATTGTTTACAGGAAACCCATTCAACAGTTTTAGATGAAGTTTTGTGGAAAAAGAACTGGGGAGGGCGAAATATACTTCTCCCATGGGCAAAGAAATTCAAAAGGAGTGATGATATTAATTGATAGTAAATTTGATCCAAATGTGTAAATTGTCCAAGGAGATCCTCAAGGTAGATGGATGATTTTAAATATGTTATTGAATCATAAACAGATATGACTTATTAACCTATACGCTCCTTTGAAAATATATATAATAATTTATCAACCCTACAAGCAACACAAGACTGTATTATTATGGTGGGAGATTATAATACTGTTTAAATACCTCTATAGACCGTAAAGGAAAACACACTACAAACTAATCACCCTCCTGCACTTAAGGATATGATGAATGTCATGGATATATTAGTGGATATATGGAGGCTTAAATACCCTGACCTAGTGAGATATACATGGTGAAGGTTTAATTAAGCTAGTCGTCTTGATTACTTACTTATGTCATTCTCTCGGTCGAACTATCACATAATTAGAATATATATTACTCTTACATAATTTCCACGTGGGTGAGGACATTGGTCATTTAATCAAAGCCTACTGGATCATAACTTGTTTTTAACTAGGACAGAAGAATTTATAACGGACTTTTTCCCGACATAACACACCAGCGTTCGAAAGTTTGGGGTCACTTAGAAATGTCTTTGATTTTGAATGAAAAGCAAAAATGATTGTCAATTAAAATAACATCAAATTGATCAGAAATACAGTGTAGGCATTGTTAATGTTGCAAATGACTATTGTAGCTGGAAACGGCAGATTTTCTATGGAATATCTACATTGGTGTACAGAGGCCCATTAACGGCAACCATCACTCCTGTGTTCCAATGGCACATTGTGTTAGCTAATTTATCATTTTAAAAAGGCTAATTGATCATTAGAAAACCCTTTGGCAATTATGTTAGCAAAGCTGAAAACTGTTGTCCTGATTAAAGAAGCAATAAAACTGGCCTTCTTTAGACTAGTTGTGTATCTGGAGCATCAGCATTTTGGGTTCGATTACAGGCTCAAAAAGTCCAGAAACAAATAACTTTCTTCTGAAACTTGTCAGTCTATTCTTGTTCTGAGAAATGAAGGCTATTCCATGTGAGATATTGCCAAGAAACTGAAGATCTGGTACAACGCTGAGTACTACTCCCTTCACAGAACAGCGCAAACTGGCTATAACCAGAATAGAAAGAGGAGTGGGAGGCCCTGGTGCACAACTGAGCAAGAGGACATGTACATTAGAGTGTCCAGTTTGAGAAACAGACGCCTCACAAGTCCTCAACTGGCAGCTTCATTAAATAGTACCCGCAAAACACCAGTCTCAATGTCAACAGTGAAGAGGCGACTCCGGCCTTCTAGGCAGATTTGCAAAGAAAAAGCCCTATCTCAGACTGACCAATAAAAAGACAAGTTTAAGATGGACAAAAGAACACAGACACTGGACAGAGGAACTCAACTCTACAATTAGTTTTGGTCTCAAATAATCACGGTCTGTGAAGAGGGTTTAACTAAAATAAGTGAAGAGTCAGTCGGAGAGCGACCTGTTTAAATTATATGAGCAACAAATATTCAATTTTATTTGGAATTGGCAAGCCAGACAAAAATAAAAGGGCTGATTGTCTCCCCCAATGTTTAAGAATGGCCTTTTCCAACCGCTCACTTTCGGTTATTTGAAAACAAAATCATCTCCAAAATATGGTAAATGACTGTAATTAATACATTGATTCAATACATTTGAATACAAAAGTAGCCATCCATCTACCTGTTGACGGAATTTATAGGTTTAAATGAATGATTAGAATACTCTACCCTGAAACCATATACAGTGGGGCAAAAAAGTATTTAGTCAGCCACCAATTGTGCAAGTTCTCCCACTTAAAAAGATGAGAGAGGTCTGTAATTTTCATCATAGGTACACTTCAACTATGATAGACAAACGTAGAAAAATAAATCCAAGAAATCACATTGTAGGATTTTTAATGAATGTATTTGCAAATTATGGTGGAAAATAAGTATTTGGTCACCTACAAACAAGCAAGATTTCTGGCTCTCACAGACCTGTAACTTCTTCTTTGAGAGGCTCCTCTGTTCTTCACTCGTTACCTGTATTAATGGCACCTGTTTGAACTTGTTATCAGTATAAAAGACACCTGTCCACAACCTCAAACAGTCACACTCCAAACTCCACTATGGCCAAGACCAAAGAGCTGTCAAAGGACACCAGAAACAAAATTGTAGACCTGCACCAGGCTGAGAAGACTGAATCTGCAATAGTTAAGCAGCTTGGTTTGAAGAAATCAACTGTGGGAGCAATTATTAGGAAATGGAAGACATACAAGACCACTGATAATCTCCCTCGATCTCACCCCGTGGGGTCAAAATGATCACAAGAACGGTGAGCAAAAATCCCAGAACCACACGGGGGGACCTAGTGAATGACCTGCAGAGAGTTGGGACCAAAGTAACAAAGCCTACCATCAGCAAGGGCATTGAAAATGAAACGTGGCTGGGTCTTTCAGCATGACAATGATCCCAAACACATTGCCAGGATGAAGGAGTGGCTTTGTAAGAAGCATTTCAAGGTCCTGGAGTGGCCTAGCCAGTCTCCAGATCTCAACCCCATAGAAATCTTTGGAGGGAGTTGAAAGTCTGTGTTGCCCAGCAACAGCCCCAAAACATCACTGCTCTAGAGGAGATCTGCATGGAGGAATGGGCCAAAATACCAGCAACAGTGTGTGGAAACCTTGTGAAGACTACAGAAAACGTTTGACCTCTGTCATTGCCAACAAAGGCTATATAACAAAGTATTGAGATAAACTTTTGTTATTGACCAAATACTTATTTTCCACCATAATTTGCAAATAAATTAATAAAAAATCCTACAATGTGATTTTCTGGATTTTATTCTTCTCATTTTGTCTGTCATAGTTGAAGTGTACCTATGATGAAAATGACAGAACTCGCACAATTGGTGGATGACTAAATACTTTTTTGCCCCATTGTAATTGTATGAAATTGATTAAAATCCAAATTAATTAATGATGGGTGTAGTTTTAGTCAGTAAAACAATATATCTGTACAAATATGTCTCTACAGTATCTTAAACACAGACTATCTGAGCAAAATTCGGTGCCGACTTTGGCTGGGGGCCACTGAGAGTACTTCCCAGGGTCTCCCTATCTTGAGGGAGGACGGTGAGTGATTCTCACGGACTCCCCTAATCTTTGTGGGCTGGGTAGCAGGACAGTGTGTGCGTAGGATACCTAATATTTGTGTGTGAAAGTATGTGCGTAAGAAGCCAGTATAAAATCAATGGTTTTGTACAAGCGCTCTCGTGAATAAACCTTATTGACTATTTTAGCTGGGCCTCCGTCTGTTACATTTCAATCAGTATCTTACATATGATGATTAGCAGACTGAGTAGTTTAATTGAATTGGTTTATGAACATCGAGAAAATAATTCTCATGACACTACCCATTATGGGCAATTAGCAGAACAGTAGACTCTTGCCAAGGAGGGTAGGGGGAGAATTGTATCGTCAATGTCTCAAGCCAAAACGTCTTGATGGCCTTCACCAGTTCATCTTTGCTTGTACTGTAGGATTGGCAAAGTTACGGATGAATGTTTTCAGTTGAAGCCAAACAAGTTAAATCGGGTTTAAAGTCGGCAGACCTACAATAATATTTTTAGATATACTGTAGGCCTACCGTCTGTGTTGTAGGTATTTATTTATTTATTTATTTTGAATTAACCTTTGTTTTATTACATAAAGGTCTACTTACTCTGCTGGTGTCTTGACCCAGTTTATGACCTCATTTGCAAATGCAAACCCGGGCAGCAGTGTGTTTTGGTCTGAGCAGACCCTTTTCCGGCTTGCAGCCAGTTTTCATCAAGCCAGCTTCTTTCTATGGTGCTACCCGTTCCAGGGTTAGAACTGTAAACACCAGAGGACTTGAAAATGAGTCAGAGCTGAGAGGTTTCAGTGCATTTTCTTTAAAAAATGTATATAGCCTATCAATGTTGTAGGCATACTGTTGTAATAAAATCGAAAATTGTGTACTAAAAACACAAATGGGTTAGAACCAACAACCATCCGTGGAGATCAGTGGACAAAGGGCTGGACAAAAAATATATATATATAGTTAAAGTCGGAAGTTTACATACAGGTTGGAGTCATTAAAACACGTTTTTCAACCACTCCACAAATGTCTTGTTAATTAACAAACTATAGTTTTGGCAAGTCGGTTAGGACATCTACTCTGTGCATGACACAAGTCATTTTTCCACATTTGCTTACAGACATATTATTTCACTTTTAATTCACTGTATCACAATTTCAGTGGGTCAGAAGTTTACATACACTAAGTTGACTGTGCCTTAAAACAGCTTGGGAAATTCCAGAAATGATGTCATGGCTTTAGAAGCTTCTGATAGGCTAATTGACATCATTTGAGTCAATTGGAGGTGTACCTGTGGATGTATTTCGAGGCGGACCTTCAAACTAAGTGCCTCTTTGCTTGACATCATGGGAAAATCAAAAGAAATCAGCCAAGACCTCAGAAAACAAATTGGAGACCTCCACAAGTCTGGTTGATCCTTGACAGCAATTCCCAAATGCCTGAAGATACCACGTTCATCTGTATAAACAATAGTACGCAAGTATATACACTATGGGACCATGCAGCCGTCATACCGCTCAGGAAGGACATCAGTTTGGTCACAAATGGGTCTTCCAAATTAACAAATACCTCAAATGGACAATGACCCCAAGCATATAGTTGTGGCAAAATAGCTTAAGGACAACAAAGTCAAGGTATTGGAGTGGCCATCACAAAGCCCTGACCTCAAAATTGAACATTTTTGGGCAGAACTGGAAAAGCGTGTGCGAGCAAGGAGGTCTACAAACCGAACTTAGTTACACCAGCTCTGTCAGGAAGAATGGGCCAAAATTCACCCAACGTATTGTGGAAAGGTTGTGGAAGGCTACCTGAAGCTTTTGACCCAAGTTAAACAATTTCAAGGCAATGCTACCAAATACTAATTGAGTGTATGTCAACTTCTGACCCACTGAGAATGTGATGAAAGAAATAAAAGCTCTCTAATATTGTTCTGACATTTCACATTCTTAAAATAAAGTGGTGATGCTAACTAACCTAAGACAGGTAATTTTACTATGAATAACTGTCAGGAATTAGGAAAAACTGAGTTTAATGTATTTGGCTGAGGTGTATATACAACTGTATATATTGGTCATGTTTCCCGAGTTGCGCAGCAGTCTAAGGCACTGCATCTCAGTGCAAGAGGCATCACTCCCTGGTTCAACACAAGGCTGTATCACATCGGCCGTGATTGGGAGTCCCATAGGGTGGCGCACAATTGGTTCAGCGTCATCTGTGTTTTGCCGGCGTAGGCCGTCATTGTAAATAAGAATTTGTTCTTAACTGACTTGCCTAGTTAAATAAAGGTATACATAAATAAAGGTATAAAGATATATATATATGTCTTACAGAGCCTTTCCATAAGTCCACTCAAGTTTCTACAACTGTCTTCTGACTGTGATTAGAGCGATATTGATGTTGTGCTGTGATGCCAGCATATTCCAGACTGCATTTGCCGATCGCCCATCATCTTCAACCATAAGTGCGTCGATGGCTTGAATAGTCTCGCTGGAAATGGAACACAATGTAAAAATGTAAAAATCACCAGCGGGGTCAAATAATATACACAGTGGTTATTGAGGGTGCAACCGGTCAGCACCTTAGGAGTAAATTTCAGTTGGCTTTTCATAGCCGAGCATTCATAGGCCAAGACAGCAAGTGCCCGAGAGAGAGAGAGAATATCAAAACACACACAGTAACGCCTGTTAATGAGTTCTGAGAGCCGATCTGCTATCCAACGATTCGTTTAATAGCCCGGCTACTGTAGGTGTGAAAATGTGTATGTAGAGGGGTAACTTCCTTCACCAGTTCTCTTACCATTTTGTACAATTGTGTGATTAGCCTACCAGTTGGTGTAACTAATGTTAATTCTCTAGAGAGGAATTTTGCTCTTCACTATCACAATATTAAAAACTTTCAAAAGCATTCATGAATTAAATCTCTTTAGCCGACATGTTGCGGTTCATCTGATGAAGGATTGACTCGACCTATAAGCCCAGGACGATAGTAAAACGGGCAATAAGACACACTACAAGAAAGGGAATACATATATATAACCGTAGAAAACGGTTGCAGGTCGGAGGGCCATCTAATAAGTGCGGATCGGAGGGCCATCAAGCGAAACAGACCAATGAAGCACGGTGGGAGTATCTATCTCTCTGAGGACTGGGTAGGGTAGGGGGCCCACGCCCTCCGCTTCTCCCTTCCCTCGGAGTAGGCACGGCCGCGTCCGAAGGGGATCAGGGGTTTCTGGTGAACCGGGTCTTCCCGCCTCCTTCTCAAACATCAAGGTGCACATGGGCCTATTTATATAATGAATATGAATTCGGGGGACAGAAATGATTAAATTTTAAAGCATTAGACCTCTCACTAAAGGCGTCAGTCATACAAAAGTTATACTTAAATCCAAACTGGTTCTCTAGCAAATTAATAAGACTGTCTTACCCCATGTTCAAGAATGGCCTTTTCCCCTTTATTCAGATTACAACCGCTCACTTTCGGTTATTTGAAAACGAAATCATCTCGAAAATATAGTTGGTTGCAAATTCAGTTTAATCCACCAGAAAAGACAGAACAAATAATACAACAAATATTGTGGTTAAACTCAAATATACTAATTGTTTGATTAAATGTTTAAATTATATCATGAATAGGACTGGTGGAGTTATGTCACACATGCATCTAACACAGATATATGGAAATGTCTATGCGTGTAACAAAAGGAAACTTCTTAGGGCTGCAATCCCGTTAACGGGATGATATGACAACAGCCAGTGAAAGTGCAGGGCGCCAAATTCGAAACAACAGAAATCTTATAATTAAAATTCCTCAAACATACATGTATTTTATACCGTTTTAAAGGTAATCTTGTTATTAATCCCACCACAGTGTTCAAATAGGCTTTACAGAAAAAGCACCACAAATGATTATGTTAGGTCACCACCAACTCACAGACAAATTCAGCCATTTTTCCAGCCAGAGAGGAGTCACAAAAACCACAAATAGAGAAAAAATGTATCACTAGCCTTTGGTGATCTTCATCAGATGACACTCATAGGACTTCATGTTACACAATACATGCATGTTTTGTTTGATAAAGTTCATATTTCTATTAAAAAATCTCAGTATACATTGGCGCGTTACGTTCACTAGTTCCAAAAACATCCGGTGATATTGCAGAGAGCCACATCATTTTACAGAAATACTCATTATAAATGTCGATAAATACAATTGTTAGACATGGAAATATAGATATACCTCTACTTAATGCAACCGCTGTCAGATTTTTAAAAAACTTTACGGGAAAAGCATACCATGCAATAATCTGAGATGGCACTCAGAAAATAAATACAATTATCCACCATGTTGGAGTCAACAGAAATCAGAAACCACATTATAAATATTCCCTTACCTTTGACGATCTTCATTAGAATGCACTCCCAGGAATCCTAGTTCCACAATAAATGCTTGATTTGTTCGATAATGTCCATTATTTATATCCAAGTAGCTACTTTTGTTAGTGCGTTTAGTACACAAATCCAAACGCTCGTGCAGGTCCATCCGAACGTCGGACAAAGTTAATGTGATCTGAATGGTTACCATGACCTAAATCTTGGAATAAAGTAGGCTAATGAAGGCAACTAATTGTAGCTTACTGAAAGTCCCAAAGTCATACAATTGTTATAATAGGATTTGAAGCAATAGCCTATCCGCGTGTTGTCAACTATTTCAGCACCGTTTCGCGCTGCTCTGAGACAAACATGGAGACTGGTCTTGGTAAATCGATCAGATTTTTATTTTCACTGAATCTCCATTTGGGTATTGGTTAGACTACAATTAGGGTGTGAACATGCTAGGATTATTTTGCTCTTAGTACTGTAGACTACTCCCGACCCGTCACGTTGTACAGCGCCATATTTGGCGGTAGGGATGGAAGTGGCCACACACACACATTAGACTACTACTGACCGGATACCCATGATGGGAGGGTTGGCGGTGGCCTGGCAGGTGAAGATGACTCTCTCTCCCTCCAGGACAGACCGAGGCTCCATGGATAGGTTCACCTTGGGGGGGTCTACAGGATGGAGGGAGGGAGGGGGAGCGGGAAGGAGGGATTTGGAGAAAGAGAGAAAGATGACATTTTCTTGAAACACATTCACACATACACACAGACATGCACACATACAAACACACTTACGGTGCACGTTGAGGGTGACGGTGGTGCGTTTTCCCATTGGGACAGCCTTGTTGCTGGCCACACAAGTGAAGTTGTGTCCCGTGTCTTTGTCCTCTGGGATGATGGGCAGGAAGCTCCTTGTCGTCACCCTCTTTCTGTCTGGGAGAACCTCCTGGGGTGGGGGTTTCGAGGAGGGGAGAGAGAGAGAGAGAGAGAGGAGGGACAGGGGGGCGTGGTTGATGAGGTAGAGAGAGAAAGAGTGAGAGAGAGTCAAAACATGAACATTTTACATTTGGCTAGAAATGAATAAGGAAATTATCTCAGTGAAACCCAGGCTACCTAAGTATGATTCTCAATCAGAGACAACTAATGACACCTGCCTCTGATTGAGAACCAAACTTGGCCGAAACAGAATCCTAAACATAGAAACGCAAAACATAGAATGCCCACCCCAACTCACGCCCTGACCATACTAAATAAAGACAAAACAAAGGAAAATAAAGGTCAGAACAAGAGAGAGAAACAAAAGCAAACATTTAAAAAGAAAGAAAGAGGAGGACAGGGTGGAGCCACCTACAGGTGTATTTAGTGATACAATATGGCAAACATGCATCGGTGTACATGCCGCTGTGTCTACATAACTCACGGTGGTGCTGAAGGCTCCCTCCAGGGCCACCCCGTCCCGTTTCCACTCGATGATGCCCAGTGGCTTGGCCCCGCGGGACACACAGCTCAGGTTATAAGAGACATTGGCTCTCAGCAGGATCTCTGGAAAGCCCTCGATCACTGGGTCACCGGGAGGGACTGTAGGACAACACATGCAGTGTACTAGACAAACACACTGCATATGCACACTGCACTGGACACACACACTCTTTATGCCAGAGTATGTGAGCGGAGTTGAGCAGTCGTTCCGCGCTCAAAGAAAAAAGAAACTGCTGCTCCAAATTTGCTCCATTCATTCAAATCACCATTGAACCAACACCCATCTATTGTTGTGTCTACCTGGACCTACCATGTTGTTTTGAAGTACTGAAACCAACACCCATCTATTGTTGTGTCTACCTGGACCTACCATGTTGTTTTGAAGTATTGAAACCAACACCCATCTATTGTTGTGTCTACCTGGACCTACCATGTTGTTTTGAAGTATTGAAACCAACACCCATCTATTGTTGTGTCTACCTGGACCTACCATGTTGTTTTGAAGTACTGAAACCAACACACATCTATTGTTGTGTCTACCTGGACCTACCATGTTGTTTTGAAGTACTGAAACCAACACCCATCTATTGTTGTGTCTACCTGGACCTACCATGTTGTTTTGAAGTACTGAAACCAACACCCATCTATTGTTGTGTCTACCTGGACCTACCATGTTGTTTTGAAGTACTGAAACCAACACCCATCTATTGTTGTGTCTCTGGACCTACCTTGTTGTGTCTACCTGGACCTGAAACCATGTTGTTTTGAAGTACTGAAACCAACACCCATCTATTGTTGTGTCTACCTGGACCTACCATGTTGTTTTGAAGTACTGAAACCAACACCCATCTATTGTTGTGTCTACCTGGACCTACCATGTTGTTTTGAAGTACTGAAACCAACACCCATCTATTGTTGTGTCTACCTGGACCTACCATGTTGTTTTGAAGTATTGAAACCAACACCCATCTATTGTTGTGTCTACCTGGACCTACCATGTTGTTTTGAAGTACTGAAACCAAACCATATGGTTTGAATCAACATGAAAAGGTCAATGTAAGAATAGCACATAATTTCAAATTGGCTACATGTCATATTAAACAGCATATAAACACTCTAAATAGGTCAGGAGCCAGACAGGGAGTTAAAATGAATTATTTAGGCTCTATTATTTCAATTATTTCAAGGCTATAGCCTACAAAGAAATAACTAGCATTTGCGAGTGTGACACATTGGGCTGGTAGGGAGTCAGGGACATGAAGTGCTCAGCATGTAAACAACATTTGGTTGTATTCAATCATTCTAGTCTATAAATTGCTCTTATAGGCTCTGACTTACTTCCAATGAAGAAAAAAATATGTAAATGCCTTATTTGGCTTTGTCTACAGTGCCTTTGAATTCATTTTTAGAAACACCAGTTTGCCCAGAGTCTGTGGCTTCAGGCTCATGCGACGGTGACTGGAGAGCCAACCAGCAGCAGAGAATACCCTCTCCACCCTTGCAGAGCCACGGGGGATGCTAAACATCCTTTTGGCCACTCTTGCCAGATTGGGCAAAGATGCAGAGTTGTTGTTTTTTTTTTAAATCTATAGGTCGGTCTAATGGTTTTTAGGTAAAATAACCCAATCAAAAGGAATGCTTTAAAGTTGCAATATGCCAGTCCTATTGGGCCAAAATCTATTATGGCCTATTGTATGGATAATATAACACAAATGAATGGACACTTTAAGAGATCAGATTTTTAGTTTAGAAATACTTTGCTACAATGACACACTTAATTAGCCACCCACCTCGTTCCTTTCTTTTAGCATGTGCACATAATAAGTAGGTCACACCATCATGCTTTTGGGATACGTGTCTTTTCAGATTCCACAATGATTCTTTAGTTGTGGACATTACACCACAGCCCTCCCTCTCTTGCTCTTGGTCCTCATCTTTGTAAGTCACCTTGATTTTGCACCTGTGTTTTATATCAGTTTCTTTATGAAAATATTTAGCAAACTCCATAACAGTAGCTAAAGAAAGTAGACAACAAATGCATGCTGGGCCGGGCATGCCCTGAGCTCGTGAAGTGAGGCCTACTGGAGCGAAATTGGAGCGGGTGAGAAGGCTGACTTGTCCAATATCGCTCTATGCTCCAGTCAAATTGGATAAGCTCCGCTCCAGCTCCGATCACGTACTCTGCTGAACACACACACAGTCACACACTGCTCTGGACACACACACAATCTGCGTATACAGTCCACACTGCACTGGACACACACACAATCTGCGTATACAGTCCACACTGCACTGGACACACACACAATCTGCGTATACAGTCCACACTGCACTGGACACACACATTCCTGACAGACAGATAGATACTCACTGAGGACGGTGAGTTTAGCTCTCCGGGAGCGTAGGGCAGCCTCTGTGGCCTGGCACTCATACAGGGAGTCATCGGTCAGCTCTGCTGCAGAGATCTCCAGGTTATACTGGCCCACGTCTATCACCCGCAGCACACGGTACCTGGGCCAGGCTGAGCGAGAGAGAGAGTCAGACACATCCCAGCAAACATGTCCACAATGGCATGATGTGAGCCCAACGCGGGCTAAAATATTGGCCTCACATAGGCTTCCCACATTGGGCGAACATGCCTTTGCTCATCGGCTCCACATTGAACCCCAAGGCATTTGCCCAGTGTGGCCCAGTGTGGCCCAGTGTGGCCCAGTTGGCAAGCCCATATCTGGTGACGGCAGCCCTCACTTTGCCTGAAATAAGCCCATCTTTTTACAACAAACATGCTCACATTGGCACGATGTAGGCCCAATGCGGACTAAAATATTGGCCCCACGTAGGCTGCCCTAATTGGGCCGATGAGTTCCACATTGCAGATGGCCCCAAGAACAGCCCTCACTTTGCATGAAATAAGCCCATCCTTTTAGATTGACCGCGAGTTACATTGTATCAGAAAGACAACAAAGTTGTTAATATCATATACAGTTGAAGTCGGAAGTTTACATACACATGAGCCAAGTACATTTAAACTCAGTTTTTCACAATTCCAAACATTTAATCCTAGTAAAAATTCTCTGTTTTAGGCCAGTTAGGATCACCACTTTATTTTAAGAATGTGAAATGTCAGAATAATAGTAGAGAGAATGATTTATTTCAGCTTTTATTTCTTTCATCACATTCCCAGTGGGTCAGAAGTTTACATACACTCACATAGTATTTGGTAGCATTGCCTTTTAATTGTTTAACTTTGGTAAAACGTTTTTGGGTAGGCTTCCACAAGCATCCCACAATAAGTTGGGTGAATTTTGGCCCACTCGTCCTGACAGAGCTGGTGTAACTGAGTCAGGTTTGTAGGCCTCCTTGCTCGCACACGCCTTTTCAGTTCTGCCCACACATTTTCCATAGGATTGAGGTCAGGGCTTTGTGATGGCCACTCCAATACCTTAACTTTGTTGTCCTTAAGCCATTTTGCCACAACTTTGGAAGCTTTAACTTGCTTAGAGCCCGGACAACAGGACAACAACCCTAAGCACACAGCCAAGACAACGCAAGACTGGCTTCGGGACAAGTTTCTGATTGCCCTTGAGTGGCCCAGCCAGAGCCCGGACATCGACTGTGCGGTTGTTGTCCTGTTGCAAGGTGAACCTTTGTCCCAGTCAGGGGTCCTGAGTGTTCTGGAGCAGGGTTTCATAAAGGATCTCTCTGTACTTTGCTCTCTGTACTTTGCGCTGTTCATCCTAGGTTTCCTCCAGACATGACGCTTGGCAAAAATAGTTCAATATTTTTTTTCATCAGACCAGAGAATCTTGTTCCTCTTGGTCTGAGAGTCTTTAGGGGCTCTTTTGGTAAACTCCAAGTGGGCTGTCATATGGCTTTTACTGAGGAGTAGCTTCTGTCTTTCCACTCTATCATAAAGGCCTGATTGGTGGAGTGCTGCAGAGATGGTTGTCCTTCTGGAAGGTTCTCCCATCTCCACAGAGTAACTCTAGAGCTGTCAGAGTAACCATGGGTTTCTTGGTCATCTCCCTGACCAAGGCCTTTGTCACCCGATGCCTCAGTTTGGCCGGGCAGCTCTAGGAAAAGTCTTGGTGGGTCCAAACGTCTTCCATTTAAGAAACATGGAGGCCAATGTGTTCTTGGGGACCTTCAATGCTGCAGAAATGTTTTGTACCCTTCCCCAAATCTGTGCCTCGGCACAATCCTGTTTCGGAGCTCTACGGACAATTCCTTCGACATCATGGCTTGGTTTTTGCCCTGACATGCAGTGTCAACTATGGGACCTTATATAGACAGGTCTGTGCCTTTCCAAATCATGTCGAATTTAATTGAATTTACCACAGGTGGACTCCAATCAAGTTGTAGAAACATCTCAAGGTTGATCAATGGAAACAGGATGCACCTGAGCTCAATTTCTAGTCTCATAGCAAAGGGTCTGAAAATGCATATGAATAAGATACTTCTGTATTTTATTTATTTTATACATTAGCAAAAAATTTGAAAAGCCTCTTTTCGCCTTGTCGTTATGGGGTATTGTGTGTAGATTGCTATGTTTGTATTTTATTTTTTATACATTTTAGAATAAGGCTGTAACGTAACAAAATGTGGAAAAGGTCAAGGGCTTCTGAATACTTTCCGCACACAGTACCTAGGACCAGCTTGAAGAGAGAGAAAGAGAGAGACATGTACCTGGATCACACAGTACCTAGGACCAGCTGGAAGAGAGAGAAAGAGAGAGACATGTACCCGGATCACACAGTACCTAGGACCAGCTGGAAGAGAGAGAAAGAGAGAGACATGTACCTGGATCACACAGTAC